>NC_068940.1:94769682-95071557 GCF_026419915.1 Harpia harpyja | reverse complement strand
GTAGAAAAGTTTCATAAATAAAAAGGGTTACTGGTCAAAAGAAAACTGTTAGCATTGCTCATGCTCTAGTGGAGGACCTAACAAAAGAAATACGCCCTAGTTCCATCCAAACTGACCTGAGGATCAATTCCCTTCCTACCCCTAGTCTTGTGCTCACTTTAATTTGGAGTGTGTGAGGAAAATAGGTCACCTAGGTTCTGAGAAACTGAAATTCTTCTAGTTATCTCTGAACACCTTGCCTCATGGCCATTTTAGCTTTGCCCTGCAGGAAGGCACAAAAGCCATAAATGTAGGAGTCACCTCTTCCCTTCCACCCCCTTCAGTCATTAGAGTCCACTGGAAGCCCCAGAGCTGGGATTCATGTAATTTAAGTACAGAGCAAACAGTGATCCTGTTACAGCCAGCCACATCCTCTTTCCTTAGGGCAGAGAGATCATGGTAAAACTAAAAATGTAGCTGCCTTTTTGTGAATAGACAGTGGGAGAAAGAAGATACAGAGAGTCATTCCCTCCTTGGGAATGGGGCAGTTTTAACATCTGTGCTTTTAGAGGTTGCCTCCTGTGCGATGGTAGCACAAAGGTGAATACAGAGTCAATCGTTCCTCCTCTCAGAAGTCAGAGCTGAACATGTAGTAACCTATTGGTTTTAAAAAGAAACATAGATAGCAGTTCCAACAATCTTCTGCACAACATTCAAGGCACCAGACTCTATATCTTCAGCACAAAAAATACACTTTGTCCATTCTTCATATGCTATCTGATGTTCCTGAAGCTGGGATTTCCACCAGAATAGAGTTGAAACCACAGCTATACAGTTAGTGATGGGTAAGATCATTAGAAATTTTCACAAGAGGTAGACAAGAAGAAATAGTGCTACAATGAACCTTGCACCAGGCAATGTAAGGGAAGACAATCAGCTTTGTCTGATGTTGTTTTCACTTTTATATCCATTATTTCTCTTTAATCTATTTTTGTCCAGGGGCCAAATAATCACCAAGTGCAAAATAAAGTAGCTGTCCTGAACTCAGTGGAGCTGCATCAAATGAAGACTGATAAGCATCTCCCTTTAATTTGAGTACTATCAGATCAGAATTGATAGGATAGAGTCTTAACACCTTTGAAGAATTTAACCTTTGAATGTCATGGCATATACATGTTTAGTAATTACTTTATTGATATTATTATTGGGAAAGAAATACTAAGATATGCTTCAAAGTGTAATTTAGCCAAGACCAGAATGGCTAAAAGAGATCAGGAGGTTTATGCAAAAATTGCTTTTGTCAGAGTAGAAGGTGTTTATAGACACCATGCATCACAGCTTTGGATCTTCAAAGAAGGAAAAAATGCAAGGCTCTACTGTGAATATTTGGTTTGCATATATCTTATGAACTGTGATGAAAATAGCTGCTTTGCAAGCTGTTCCATAACATCTTTATGAAGATGTAAAAGTGCTCTGGTGAAAACACAGCAAATAGAACTGTATATTTCTGTTCAACTAAAAGATGCTATTGATTCAAATGCTGGTATATATCACTGCAGAGGAAAAGAAGGTTGAAAAGCAGACCAGAAGTGTCACAATAGGGTCAAGTGCTTATGGTCTGATAAACATTCAAAGTTCACATCAATTTGATTAAATTGCCTCAACACAGTTGGTACATTTCTGGTTGTACACAATGTTGGGATGGTAATGCCACCAGTAACTTAGTTACAGAAGAGGCAACCTAACTGTTTCATGCCTATTAAACATGGAGGGAGAATCCTTGTGGGGTGGATGCAGCAATGGACTTGCATGTGCAGGTACAATAAAAAAAAACAGGAAATAAAAAACAGTAAAAGGTCCCAAAATTGAAAGCCTCTTAATTTATTTGGAACCAGGTTATGGGAATCAGCTGTTACCAGTTAGGTGAAAATCATATGTATTAGGCAAAAAAATCTCTTTGGAACCTGTTCTAAGCAATTAGCCCGAAGTTTGGATGACTCTGGTAGGTGCACAGGTAGAAATCCAACAGACCACCGTATAGGCTACCAAATACCAAAAGATCTTGCCACCTCAGTGGAAGACCTAAGTGAGAATCAGAAAATGCCATCCAGTCTAATTATGAATTAATCATTTGTTCTAAGCAAGTAGAAAAAGATAATATAAGTCTCCCTTGGTCAACAAGGTACTCAGTACAAGACCAGCAGTAGAAGGAAAACTAAACCCCTCAGCAACAGAAGACTCTAAAGGGATCTCAGTGGTTTAAGACTATGTCTCCTAGTGATATTTTTTTCTTGTCATTGAATAGCACAGAGCTTTAGCCAGAAAATATCCTGGAAAACAGAAATAACCAGTCAGAACCTAGCTCTGCTAAAAGTTCCTCATTTTCTTTTGAGTAGGGCTGATTTGGACAGTAAATCTGTTCTTTAAAGAAGAATGTTTTGATACATCATGGCAGAAAAACAGCTTAGAAAGAAATGTTACATTATGGTTGTTTTGTAGATAAAATATAATTTTTCTTACTAACATAACAGTTTATTGGGGGTGGGGGGGTCATTCTGGGATGGAAATAATTGCTCCTTTCTCAGGAGAATAGAGTCCAGCAGCAAGTGTAGTCTTTTGTTGCATTGCTCTAGAAGCCTATAATTCTCAGGAATATCAAAAGCTCCGATTTATTTTCCCATTTAAACAACAAGAAAAACAATCAGAAAGTATTAGCATGAAATAGACTTCTTAGTTTATATGTAGCTGTGTAATGGAACTGATCAAATAGACTGAAGTATTTATTTAATTAATTGTTATTTATTAGATTACTATGTTTTCTATTCACATAAAAACATTAATTTTCATAAAGCTGTAAAAACTTGAAGTCCTACTGGGTAAAACCCTGTAAACTTAATACATTTCTTAAAAGAACGATGTATTAACTTTGTTTTCTGGTAGTGTTAGCAGTGTAACACATTTCCAGTGTTCTAACTCCTTAGGGCATCTAAAGAACTCCAGGAAACAAAGGTATCTTTCAGTACTTTCTGTTGTTTCCACAAGCATTTAATATTTGATGTGATATACATGCCCTACTAGCACATGAAACACCATAGCCTAGTGTGATCATGGCATATACCACATACATAGCACAGCCTCTTGGTTTTTCCTATTTTGTTTTGCTATTTGGTATGCAAATCCACTCCGTGGTAACCTTATCCATGTGCTGCCTGTTCTGCTCATGCAAATCTTTGTAGATATCCTGAATTCTGATGCCATCTGCATCTGCTTACATTCCTTGCCTTTAACAAAGAATCAGGAGTTAGCTAGACAGATGGTGAGACAAAACTATTACCAGAGATTATCAGGAAAATATGCTATTTTAAAGACTTTTAAAAATGTAATCACCCTTATTCAGGGTAGCATTAATACAGTAACATATTGTGCAATTACTGTTAAAGTTACATTGCTTCAGTACAGACAGCATTACAGTAGGGTGGGGAGGAGAGATATTTTACTTTTTATAACACTCTCAATGGCCCTGCTTTATAGCAGTCCTCCTGTTGAGGGATTACAGTGTATCCTTCTGATTTTGTTCAGTAATAACTCCACCATCTTCTTAAAAATCTCTTTTTGAGAAAGAACAAAATGATGTTTGGTTGACAGTAGATGAGCGTTACTCATTGGTTTTTACTTCTGTTAAGAATCATGGTGTTTCCCCACCAGTTGCTGGAAGGAGAGGCGTCATCCTTGCAAATGCACAGAGTCATTGGCCTGTGGTTAAATGCACTGAATGACCTGTATAGGTGAACAGGTACAGCTTACATTTACAGCTGTGAAGACGCCTTGCAAAACAAACCTTAATCTTTGATATCTAAAGAGTGTATTTCAAAGTCTGAGTTAGTCAGCCTTGGACCTCTGAATAGTCATTGAAAAGAAATAGGCATTTGAGATTAATGCATCTGATCTCAGATAACTATATTAAAATGAGTCAACATGTGGAAGAGTACTCCATCACTCTCCACTGGTAATAAAAGGAACCTCTGTAGACTTAATCATCTAATATTGGACACTTTGGTAAAGATATATGATTGTCCCACCTGAAATATCTAACATTTCAGCATCAAGGTGTATATTCTTTCCATATTTCACAGAACTCCGTGCTGTGAAAGCCAAGAAATATAGGTAAAGTATTTGCTGGGGAAGTTGGAAGGGCTGGCATGAGGTTCCTCACACCTCATAGATTACTAGATGACTTAAGTGTTCATCTCACTTTCCTTTCTTATACTGTATTCACTCATTTGATGCCTTGGTGTGTACACCAAGATAAAGGTGTGCTGCTTTTGCAGTTTGTCTTGTCTTGTAATTATAATTCTGAACATGAGAGAAGTAAGGCACATTATTTTACAGCGTTTTCATTTTTAGGCAGAAGGCTACTGCTAGTTTTGTCAGAAAGTGCTGCATATCATGAACTAACAGTAAGTATTTTTCTAAACTAATAAAAGTGAAAGAAAAAAACGCACCCCGAAGTCCATTCTCCTAAGTTATCAACCAGTCAAAGGTGCAACAACAAAATCAAAGATCATTTTCTTTATTGGACTTTCAGCTTTTAAAGGATCCTCATCCATTTAACTATCAGAGTTTTATAAAATGCTTAGATGGATAGGATCAATTCAGCTCAAGTAAGTACAAGAATTCCCCAAACTTGATACAAAGTCAGATCCTGAAACTAGACAAGGAAATCACAGAAAGAGGTATCAAATAATAAGAAGCATTTTATTAAAGTTAGGATATTCAGATAACGGTGTACAAGTTACCAAGCCCTCAGCTGATGGATATCAGTGTAGTTTTATTGAACTCAAGGACCTCACACTAATTTATCCTAATTAATAACATCCTAAAGCAAATCTAACTTCAATAATAAAAAAAATATTTTAATAGTTTATTGAATTCTCCTGATCTACGTTTCTTTATTATGCTCCTGGTATAGACAAGTTAACAGAAAAA
The DNA here is from genome assembly GCF_026419915.1 of Harpia harpyja. Lineage (NCBI taxonomy): Eukaryota > Metazoa > Chordata > Aves > Accipitriformes > Accipitridae > Harpia > Harpia harpyja. The sequence continues at coordinate 95,066,592 of NC_068940.1, read as the reverse complement.
CAACTTTATCACATGTCTTTCAGAGTTGTAATTAATTTCATTCCCCCAGTGTGTTACTAAACCTATATTCTCTAATACTTTTTTAGCCTTCTCACATTTCAAAAGCCCTTCTCATTGTCCTCATGCTGGCAATGGTGCCCCTCTTTGCTCTTCTTACTGTTTACCTTCAATGATTTTCTTCTTGGTTTCCCACCCCTTTCTTCTTTGGTCTTTGCAGATTAATTATATTTTGCACATCAGAAGTACATTTGAAATCATCTGACTTCAGGGGAAATCACTGTCCTTTCTTACTACTTATTTAAAGCCTGTTGAATAAACCCAGTGTTTGTGAACCCAGGAAACAGTATCTCTTCTTAAATGGAGATCACCCCTCTTATAGGTTGTATTTCAAACCTTGTCAATACTAGAGAAGTTACACTAATTGTACAATAGATACACATAAACTAGTTAAACCTTTGCTTAAATACCTTTCACATAACTTGGTGAATTTAATTTGGAAAAGGGTTCAACTGCTACAGGTGCTAAGTATGCATAGATTTGACTACATTTATATCAGATTAATTAAATTAGTACAATTTTTGAACAGAGATGAAGCTAGAGGAAAAAAAAACCCCAGCATTTTTATATATTTATTGGTCTTCAGTACTGATTGTCTCTCTGCTTTTAATTTTACATGGTGTGAGAAGAATCTCTTGGGAGAATTACCAAGGTCCCAAAAAGTTATTAATAATTTCATTAATTTATATTCAGTCCTGTAATTTCTTATTCAGAAATAAATAAGTGGCAGTTCTGCCTCTTCTTAAGGACAACGTTTCATGTTTATTATTACACCTGTTCTACCTACACGTGTGGATAGACTTATCTATTTTCTTTTTTTAGAAACCAAATGTTTTTAAATATATGCCTCACTTTTTGCTAAAGTTGCTATCATCAAGGTAGGTTAGGTTGTTATGTCCTATGGATTTGTAGTCATAGCACTGAGTGATGGAATAAAACTCAGTTGTGTTAGTTGTTGTTCAAATACAGAACAAAATTGTCATCTCCCCAGATCTCAGCATAAGTTAAGGGGCAATACACAGAAGTCAGCAATATACATTTAGTTTGGTTTAAGTCTGCTAGTTCTAATAAATGAGCTTAGTACACCATGTTTAGAGTTCTTCAGAATTAATATGGCTTTGGCAGAGTGGCATCAACGTATTTTAAATTAAAATCACATTTTTTTGTAATTATCCTTAAAATGTATTTAATTGCTACTCCATTTTTTTCTATCATTCCAGTGCTATCTCAAGAGCACTAACTCAAAGCTCTTGAGTTAGTTACCCATCATCTAAAATCATATAGCTTTAGAGAACAGAATCATTCTGTTTATCAAAAAGAAGCCTTTTAAAATTTTTCAGGCAGAAGAAAATAATCATGAAAGCACAGAGGTGAGAGATGGAAAAAGACCTATTAAACATATTCTCTCTCTCTGTCACTGCAATGTTTTCCCCTAGAGTCTTTTATTTTATCTTGTCTAGCTTTAAATCTCTTAAGGCTTCCTACTCTATTTTTATTGGGAAACTATTTCAGTGCCAATCTCCACCTCAGGAAATTTCCTCTGATGTTCATCTTATATTACATAAAATGACAGATATAAAATGCATTTTGGTAAGCAACTTACATATGTTCTTTTCTTAATCTTATCCAGGCATTTCTGGAAGAGCTGGTTCAATGGGGGAAAAATATATTCATGAGCATGCTTGCTAACACTGATTAAAGTAAAGTAGTCCACATTTGTGTCTCTTTGTATAAGGGTTTCTGTAAAGATGAGGTTGATATTTTGTATTTTGATATTTGTGCTTGGAAGCGGGAACATTAGTTGACAGAAAGAAGGAGCAGGGTATGAGACTGAGGAAACCAAGGATCTGCAGTGTGATAACAGTGAGTGTCATTTTCTGCATAAATAGACATGTGAAGGAATAGGCCAGACAGAAAAGGCTGGTCTAGTAGGAGGCAAGTCCATATGCATAGCCTACTACAGCTATGCTTCATATGCATAAAGAAAAGGGATAAAAGGATAGGGAAAACAAATGAACAAAACTGGGGAAAAAGGGACATTTTAATGAAGAAACATATCCTTTTTATCCTCAGAAAACTTCAAAATTCAGAGAGTTTCAACAAATAATGTTTTAATCTTTTTATCTCTTTGGTTCATTTGCCACCTAATTCCTTAACTGAAAGCTGCAGTTGTTTGTACAACTTAGACAATCAAATCAGTTAACAAAAGCAAAAGAATATCTAACTTAGATAACAGGTCATGATGGATTAGCTGTAGCTTTCGGTTCACAGGTGGGTACATGAAATACATCTGGATGGCATATATGATCTGATGAATTATTAAAAAATACACTCAGGAAAATTGTACTAGTTGTAGCAAAAAAGGCTGTAATTCAGCTGTCCATTGTTTCTCAAGAGTAAACTGCCCAGCTCTCTGATTGATAATCTTACTATGCATTTCTAAAGTGATATACGATTTACCATAAATACACAAATTCTGGATAGATATAATATCTAACTACAAATCCTTTTATGTACGATGCTGATGTAGGTTAATATTCATGCTGTGTGCTGTTATTTCAGCATCATAGATCATGGCTGTTGGAAGCAGGTACGCAGCATAGTGCAAAGGAAACCTGATCACAACTTTCTACAGAAAAGATTTAAAGAGGAAAATGCTAAGCTTTGTGTTCTGTTTCGTGCTCTATTTTTAGGCTTTGTTTAGTTAGAAAACAAAATGGACACCTGTTTCGGAAAAAGTCTTTGTGTAATTCTAGAGTGGAGGAATGGAACAGCTGTGTTAACTGTACCAAAAAAAGTAGGACATCCAAGAAAATTGCACGTAGATTCATACTTCACATTTGATTTATTTTCTGAAACTCAGGTTTAGGAACTTCAAAGTTCAAATAACTTTAGTTCTAAATAAAGCTGCCATACAGTGTAATACTAGCAGTTATAAATGTTCAGGAATGTTACAATTCATTGCATCTATTGAAAGTTAAGGAATTAATGCAAAGGTGCCAAGTTTCCTATAAACTACGTTAAAAGATGTTTAATTTCAAGGCAGGGAGAGAGTACAAATGGGAGTCGTGAGATAAATCAGTAAGTCTTACAGCTCCATGTCTAATTGCCCATGCTGATCTATGACCACTGCATGAAGCATAGCTGGTGTAAAGCGTAAAACAGATTTGTTAGCAGTGGTCAGTCATTCAGACATGCTAAGGTTGCTGCAACTGCAGCAATCTTCTGTCCAGGTGACTCCCTGTAAACCTGACACAAGTTGTAGGCTAAGAGTAATATAAGCACAAAGCTCATATAGCTGTTTATCACTAAACTGATAATAGCAAAAGGAAGCCTGAATTCAGACTAGGCTTGTGTACATCAAACTTTAACTTACTGTGACTAGACTGTAATGTATTACTCACTACCCTTTTTGTTGTGCTGAATTTGATCATTTGGCATGACGAATTGGCAGATATTCCATTGCTCAGCCAAGCACCTAATGTACCATTCAAATTTCCATTCAAATGAAGCTGAGTTGGAAGGGGTAAGGGGTTCTTCCATGGAAAAAAATACCCAGGAAAAAATTGTTCTGCTTTAGTCCTACAGCTGGCCAGAAACCGCAGCTCTAGCTGCCTAATGACAGAGCTTTACACAGATTTCAGGGGCACACCAACAAAATATTAGAAATTCTTACATTACTGATCGATGAGACAGAGATGGAGCAAAAGACATGAGTTACTTTAAATTTCCAGCTATTTCCCTAAAGACGAACACATGCAGTATAAGGCTCACAGGTACAATGAATATTCTACATACACATCTTTTCCTATGTCTTTGTTGGTATTAAGTATTCATAAACAGGTCACCTAGGGAATGCCACATATGCACCAGACATCTGGTTCATCTGAAACTGGAGAGTTCTGAAAGTCATATTCACCAGGAATTTCAGTCAACATCAGTCAACTATCTTGCAACTGCTGTCTTAGTAAACGCTCTTAATAAAAGAGTTAGTACACATTTTCCATCATCGGCATTTTGTTTCATGGGGTTTGATGCAGTTTATATAATGAAGTATTCTGTTTACACGAAAGTAGATCTGACTGGAAGATTTTCCAAACTGTCCAAAGACCCTTTCTAAAAAAAATAATAATACAAAAAAACAAATGCAAACCTTTCAATTAGAACAGACATATTTTGTATCACTTCACAGCTGAATTGCTGATTGGTTTAGGAGAGACCTTTGTTCACATTCTGGTTTAGGAGACACCTTTGTTCACATTCTCTCCTTTGTTAAAATAAAGTTTTCACCCTGAATGTCACAGGAATACCGAAGGCTGGAAGCTAGACTTCCCACATCACATACTGGTCCTCAAAAAATTTAATTACAGAACAAGTCACACCTAGGCCTGATAAATCTTTGGCATAAATTGAAATAAAGCCTAACTTGGATATTTAAAAAACAAATAAAATGGAATATTCCATTGCATATTTTGTATGAAGCTGACTGACTGCATGAAAGGGATGCTTTGTGCCAATTCCTGCCCACACACTTTTCTGTGTTTCTTCTGCATGAAAAGAGCAGGGACTGAATGCCCATGCCATACCTTCCTTGACTGCACAGAGCTTTGGCTTCAGCCTCTTAATCTTTCTGCTGCAAGAGCAGAACTTTCCCTGAGGAGTCAGAAAAGAATAGGAGAAAATCTTCTTTGACCTTCAGTGTCTTAGGTTTCAGTAGATAGTGTGCCTGTTTGTGCGTTCTCCCTATATGGAGTAGAATCTGAAGACGCAAACTAATTCTAATTATTTAACTACTATCATCATATAAATTGACAGGACACTTTAATAGAGGTCTTTGTTCCTAATCATTGCTAGTCCTTAATCTCACTAGAAGAATAGTGCCCGCCTAAGCATTTTTTTTCCTATTGGTTATCATCAATGCAGATGTATTTTTACTTTTGCACTTTTTACCCCTCTGAAAAGTGGTGTGAACCAATTTTTTTATCTCAGTTATGTGTATAAATGAGAAAAGAAATATTATCATCGAATTTCCTCTGTAAGGATGTGTGTTTGCCTGCCTGTTCAGAAGACACTATCCTTCCTGCCCTCGGAGTGACTCTCTGTGTCTTCCTTATCATCTTTTCCAGAAAAGGAAAAATCTCACTATATAAAGTAGAGATCTGGGGCACCAAGTTAGTGAATACCAGAGGTTGGTAGATCAATTCTAGCAGATGCATATATCTTGTCAGATTAGCACTGTTTCAAACTGTACAGCGTATCTAAAAATGACTAATAAAGCACCAAATGAAAATCACTTGAAGAACAAAATACTCTGTAGTGTGCTCTCTATTGCTTCTGAACTACACCAGGCAGCAGTCTCTCTTCTTTTACTGTACCCTATCTTTCATAATCCCCCTTAGATCAAGTTTTTAAAGGAAATTGTGTATTTAGAAGGAAGGCTTCTAAAATTTAATAAATGTTGCTGGGCTTTTGTAAATCTAATATTATCTGTTATCTCTACTTCAAAGGGCAGAAAAGCTGCTGTTACCAGCTGGAATCTCTGACTTTTAAAACGAAAAAGTAACTGAGCACACATTCCTTATACAGGTCAGGGAAACGGGATACTATTGTAACTCTGGTTAAAAAACATCAGAGAGGGAACTGAAGAGGCACCAAGTGAATTTGTCCTCCATTTTTTCGTTAACTGTCAAAGTGGTCTGTAACGATTCAGACAATGACAGTCTTCCTCATTAAACCAAGCAGTGGACTCAGTCAAAAATACCCTGCCTTTACCATCATTCTTTATGCCACTGGTCAGTGTTTTCTAAGTCAAAAGTTATAACTAAAACAAGGTTTGCAGGAAGAAGTAACACCTTTTAGGAAGCCAACTGAAAAGTTACAATACCGTCTCTTTCAAATCATTATGGTGACTACAGCATTTCTATCACTAGTGTGGTAGTGAAAGCTACCACACAAAAGACTTCTACCAAATGACAGTTATAATGACAGACCAATGACTACTTTTGAAATAGCAATTTCAGTTATTTTGTACATGTGGTCTGACTTTTTGGACTATATTGGAGTACGGATATGAAAAACATCATTAAATTATACTATTCTAAGGTTCCTTCCAGATTGTTATTGTATCACTGTCAGTAGATATGTTTCCACAGGTCTTAGTAGTGTTTGGATTATAAACCATCTATAGCTTCCCCATTGAAGTCAGAGCTCCTGTGAGGTGGTCCTGCAATCATCCATGTTTTCAGAGAGTGAATGGAGAATAGAGATAATGAGGGTGGGATACTTTTCCACATTAATCATTACAAAGTTATGACTCTAGCCTAAGATATTTGTCAAGCTTCTTCTAAACTCTGTAGAGAGAAATGGGCACATCTGGAAGGCAAGTCCACAGACAGTGTCTAAAAAGGCAAATAGCAGGCTCTCCCTTTAGAAGTGCTTCTCTCTTGTCCCACTAATTATTGGGGAGCCTAGAAAACAAGCTCAAAGAGAGTCTGCTTTTAGAGGTTGATTTAGGGGAGATAAATTCTAACCAAAGCATAAATCAATATACTTGAATCCTTTCTAATTATTTCTTTCTAAATCTAACTTTTATAATTATTTCTGTAGTTTTAAGCTAATTTTATTTTTGCAGACCAGTTTTACATTGAAAAGCCTGCCTCACCGTTTACCTTGGGAGTCTCTACAGTAATCTGGTGAAGTATTCAGTCACCATCGAGAATTACTCATTTTCAGCTTTTGGCCTGTTACTCTTTCTTTACACCCCCCTTTACTGTAATAAGTAATTATTTTCCTGCAGTGCACATGAATTTCCACTAGAAAACTTGGCTTATGCTTTCAACTCTCTGCTCTTCATTTAAACTACCTAAAGAACAGAGAATAGAATCTGCCCAAAAAGAATATACCATCCCTTTGATACTATTGAATGATATGTTTGGCCTTTAGTCTAAGAAGTTTGGACTTTGCTGATCTGGATGCTCCCAAGAGGGGGCTGCATCCAAATGGTGACCTCGTATAACCTTTCTTAGCTTGTGAATTGACAAGATTGTAGCACATGATTTTACAGTTCCTCTTAATTAATTTGCCATTACATTTCCACAATCTTGAGAGAGAAAGAGATTTTTAGTGCTTTATTCATTTTCTAATATCTGTCCCTTGGCTGCAGTCCTGAAGTTAATGCTCACTAATAGTGTGTTCTTTGTCTGCCCAGTTACCAGGGTCATCGTTTTTCAAAAGAGGTCTCCAGAATGTAGAAATGATTCCTCAGTCACTGTTTTTCTTTTTAACAGAGACCTTTTCTATGTTCCGTTTTCCTTTATAGCCTACAGCTGAGATGTTTTGCTCTGCCAATTTTTTATTTTCTGCACAATCCAATTCTTCAGTCATCAGAGAGTGAACTTTGCATTTGATTGTTTTATTAGACAAAGTCACAGTAGAAACTGGTATAAATTATCCTAACTAGAGAGTATTTTGATCTGATTTTAGTTTATACACAACCACCAAAATACTTCTTTTAAGTTTTCTTCCTTCAGGATGACATCACTGACAGTTGCAAACAGAGTAGGATGAATATTTTTTTTACCAAAAAAGAAATTACGATCAAAAACATTATCCGGAACGAGTTGTTCTGATTATCTCAATGAAGAAGAGATATAAATAAATGTTTATTTTCAGTAGAATTGGGGGGGGGGGTATTACTTTTACCAAAAAAGTTACAAAACGTGAAAAATATCTTTTTTATCCAGGAATAGAAATAGTCTGAACTTTGGAAATAGGAAGAAAATTAAAAGAGCGAGAGAACAAAAAAGGAAGTGGTTCTTTAGATTTCATCACCAGACTTTGGGCTGTATAATGGGAACCTGTGTGTTTCAATAAACGTCGTATCATGCTGGAAGAAAAAGAAGGGCTTGAAGTGGGATCTGAAATACACTAGTTATGGTAAAAAATATATTATTTCAATAGTCTGAGAAAGGCTGTCATCTATTAATATATTTGTAAAGGAAATGCTTCCTTTTTCAAATACAGTGGACACCTCTAGCTTTCTGAAGCAGCCTTCCTTCATCTGCCAAACTATTCTGTTCACCTTTAAAAAAGAATATCCACAATGAGTTTTCTTAGTTTTGTAATTTAGTGGATCAAATCATGTAAAATAATTATATAGTTCCTTGGGCATGTGTTGTTTCTGTCATTTTGCTGATGAAAAGCCCACCAGAACTTCACATCTTCAGACACTGATGAAAGGGAAAAGATTTGGGGCTATATGAGTGTTCTGGAGTTCAGAATTACAACTTCATAAGGAAAAGGCATTTCCACATGGCAAGGACCTGCAGTCCTACCCACAGATTTCCTACTGAGATGTATTTAAAAGCCTTCAGAGTGCTCCACGAACATTAAATTTCAGCTGACCTACATCTTTGCATTATTGCCCTTGATCTTTTAAAAGCTTCAAATTCCCTTTTATAGTAAAACCCCACCAAACTTCCTATGACATATCTATCCCTTTCAAAAAGCTGCATAATTTAAAATATGCACCAGCAGCCTGGTAAATTCAAGTGAAATCAAACACACTTTGGAAAGAATTTAAGTCATTTTCTATAAATAAATGGGAGAAGCTTGTGTTAGACAAACATGAAAATTAATTGTGCTGTAGGATTGCTTCAGGTGCTTAGGTATTTGGCAAACACCCTAAAATAATTTTAAAAATTAATACTGTTACGTTATGGACATGTTTTACATTCAGTTCTTAGATAAAAATAGACACAGGTATTCAGCCATTCAAGATCTGATCATCTGTTATTTCAAGTTTGATAAGATATATCTACCTTTCTGAAAGTACCAAGAAAGCCTATTTCTTCATATTCTATATTTTCAAGAGAGTTTACTGTTTATGCAGGCTGGTCACAGTTGGGTATAATATATCTATGTGTCAGAAATCGGAACAGGCAGTAGACATTATAGATGAATTGCCAGGAAATTACCCCAAGTGTGCTGACTTCCCAAATTCCTTCAAATGACTTAACAGGTTTGACATGGCAGCTCAGTGTTCAGTTTGCTTAGGGGACTTAGGAGAATCAGCGCTTCCAATCCATTGCTAAGGTTTGGGTTTTTCACATTTACATAGTAATAAGGAGCTTAGGGAATCTGTAACCGGCAGAGAAAAACATTTAAGTCAGTATTATTACCAGTAACGGTGCTTAAGTTCATTTGTACAATTCAAATTAAAAGTCTTTATTCTTCTAAGAAAAATTAGATGGGCAGATCATATTATTATTGCTGAATTGTTAATAAGCAGCATCACCTTTGATCTGAAAGGCTTTTGGTTCATGGCAGCACTGGCAGTAGCAGACACACTCATTCTTGATGAGACAATGAAGTGTGTAAGGGTGACAGGCTTTATGGCAAAAGGCATCACATATCTTCCACAAATCACTCATCTGTCTAGTTCTGGATGGTATAATTCTGTGACCTATGAAATTAAAAGCAGAAACCTTGATTTTCTCTTTATAGGTCCTTGCATCATCCAGGATAGAGAATGACTGTCAGGCTCTCATCGCTATATGAAATTAAAGGCATTTTGCAAGCGTAGCATCATTCTGCTGAGGTTAGGGAATTCCCATCTAATGAAACACATTGTGGTCTAGCATCTGAGAACTTACATATACACCTATGAGGTGGATACAATAAAATAAATGTTCTTGTTTATGTTAAATTTACCCTCACTACATTTCCTGCTATTATTTCACAGATCCTCTAAATTAGCAAAAAACCAAAGCAAATAAGAGTTGCCTAGGCCTAGTGAGTGACGGGAAAATGGCCTCCAACCAGATTCTTCTAATTTGGAAATAATCAAACTTGAGGTGTGTCAAACTGTTTGTTAATGCTACAACTAAAATGTTATTCATGTTTTTAGAGCTTGTCTGATTTCCAAAACAACCGTAGTCTAAAAATAGAAGAAAAGTAACAGAACTGAAAATTACTGAAAAATTGTACCACATTAGATAGACTGCTGAAGATACCAGGAGGTAATTGGTTTGACTATACCAGTGTCCCTTTTTTACTATGATATAACTATACAGCAATTAGGCTATTCTTGTAAATGGCATGGTGACTACAGCTGTAAAAAGACATCACTGCCATCTTCTGGTAATAGCTCATTTGGCTTGCCAGCATGTGGTTTTTTATTTATTTATTTCTCTTTTTATAGAACACTACACAGGCAATCAGGGGTTTTTGTTTACAAGACCAGCAAAATGTAAGCATTGTGCTTTAGCATTTGGAATTTGTTTCGATCAATAATTTTATGCTGCTCTAGAATTTCTGAACCGCTATATGACTCCTACTGGTGAAACATTCTTGAGATTGATTTTCCTTTGAGATTGTGGATACCATAAGTCCAGAAATGTGAATTTAATAGCACAATCTTATATTACACTTCTATCCCAAAGTGCAAGCTACCTAATGATGGAATGTATGGAAACAGAAACCCTGTGAGAAATTTCATGAAGATCAAGTTCAATTGAATGTCAGTGATGCTAGCATGATCACCCCCATTTATATTTGCTGAGGATCTAAATCTCTTAAACAGGTTATAGTTACGTATTTGTCTGTGTGACAAAAATCTGCTTTCTGCTTCCTCCAGACCCTTTGGTGCTTTAGCCTTACCTCTGATAACTTGTTGGGTTCTGTTTATCGCTAATCATCAAACAGAAACAGAATAGCAGCAGCCTGTCTTGCTCCAGGAGATGTAGCCTGATTTGTGACATGATCTTTACTCATCTTCAGCATCAAACGTCATTGCTACTAATAAGTAATAACAGTGCTATTAATAATTAGTTCCAATCTTACTTGATGATGTATTAGTAATGTCCCCTCCTGGAGAGTAGGAAATCACCCTGAGTATAAAGGGAAACTATGGCATGTAATGTCGCTGCTTTATAAAACATAATACCCATTCCCCTACAGATTTGTCATATCTTTGGAATTTCCTCAGATACCAATTTAAAAAAGAAATGTTTTTTTCACATTCAAAAACCTGACGGTTACTCGGCTTACCGTAAATTAATAAATACATACACATTTTTGGGTGTTAACATAGACATAGGGCAGAAGAATATGGACTGCTTTTGAACAATTGGTGAGGGGCCTTGAGCACAAGTCTTATGAGGAGCGGCTGAGGGATCTGGGGTTGTTCAGTCTAGAAAAGAGGAGGCTGAGGGGAGACCTTATCGCTCTCTACAACTACCTGAAAGGGGGTTGTAGTGAGGTGGGTGTTGGTCTCTTCTGTCAGGTGGCTGGAGATAGGACAAGAGGAAATGGCCTCAAGTTGCGGCAAGGGAGATTTAGGTTAGATATTAGGAAAAATTTTTTTACTGAGAGGGTTGTCAAACATTGGAATGGGCTGCCCAGGGAAGTGGTTGATTCACCATCCCTGGAGGTATTCAAAAAACGAGTGGATAGGGTACTCCAGGGCATGGTTTAGGGGGCATGGTTAATGGTTGGACTTGATGATCTTGAAGGTCTTTTCCAACCGAAATGATTCTATGATTCTATGATTCTATGTTTCACATATGTGAATCGTTGTGTCCGCACACAGCAACAATGGAGTATTTCAGGTCATCTGTTCCATGCAAACAAACTAGGTTTCCAGTGTAATGAAAAGCTTGACAGTCCAGATGAGGTAGTCAGAGGCTATGAAGGTTCAATGGGAGCTCCAGGCAGCACTACGCACCCCGGTACTTTGGCCTTTCCAAAGCAGGCAGTGGGGATGAGAACTTGCTGGCCTTGCTGAATGTGCAGTAAAGGCAGTCAGAGGGTTTCCATTAATTTCCGAAGTTACTGTGCTGGCAGGAACGGTGAGTTACTCTCACGGTTTGGATGGCTCTTCGGTTTCCTTGTTTTTTCCTTATTGCTCTGTACACTGTTAGAAACTGTGCAAATCTTGGCCCAAATGTGTCTACACAGTCAAAAAGTTACTTTTATGTAGATGCAGCCGTGATCAGCAGTAGCATCTCCTGAGGCTGGTTATTGCACAAAACCAGCGTTTGGTCCAGCTTGTCAGAACAGTCCTCAGGGCCTTGTGGGACTGGGGTTCAGATCTGCTGGCCATATAGCAGTCTTTGTTTCTGGCCCCTACTCAATGCGCTGCAAAACAGGGTGAGCAACTGCGGCAGTTCCTGCCAAGGCACCCTCTTACCTGTGCGGCTTCCTCTTTGCTGAGCTGCAGCCCCAGCACCAGCATCTCTGCTTGACTGGTCTTTCAGAAGGGAAAATATATTTCCCTTGTACTTTTTCTGTATTGCAAGCCTAGCCTCAATTTGCGGTCTATATATTTAAGTATAAATCTTCCATTCAAGTGCTCACAGCCACTGTGAGAGTCATATCCCTCCTGGAGATATTTCCCTTTCAAAGCAGCCAGTCTGTCCTCAAATGAAGAGATCTGAGATGGTAAATTTTTCAGAATCATTTCTTATTGGAAGCAGAGCTGTTCTCCATAAATGCAGGAGCCAACCATCTTTAAACCCAGAGCTGGATAGTAGGTTTTCACTGCCCATTCATGCCAGTGACAGATGCCTGGAATCAGGAGCTGCTTGTCAGTTCCCAGACAGGAGGCATAGAATGTACACTTCTGTTAAAAGAGCAGAGAGGCTGTTGGTTAACACAAGCTTTTATGATGAAGTTGGCACACATTTTCATACAATGTCACTCAAAACCTTTTACACCGCAGCGCATCCCCCAGCTGCGAGCCAGCTGGTGATTGCGAGGGAGGAAGATCTGAGGTATGGTAAAATACTTCTCATTGTAAGCAATTTTGCAGAAAAGTAGTTGCAGCTTTAAAGAGCCCTCCTAAAGCACGCATCTCTTTCCGTTACCTGCTGTTTTTTTCATTTTATCAGCCCGCTGCTGATTCGGCAATTTGTGGTTTGTTAGTATACAGTGACTTTCTGAACGCTGATCCAAAAGCAAACTGAACAAAGAGATGCAAAGAAAGGATTACAGAATGGGCTTCCTTTTGCTGTTCATCCATCCAAGCTAGTTTTATGTTTACTAATCAGTACTTTCCAGGGCTTCCAGAAAACCAGAGTAAAAAACATGGGAGCCCATTCTTATAATTTAGCCATAAACAATGTAATCATAGAATCATTGAATGGTTTGGGTCAGAAGGGACCTTAAAGATCATCTAGTTCCAACCCCCCTGCCATGGGCAGGGACACCTTCCACTAGACCAGGTTGCTCAAAGCCCCATCCAACCTGGCCTTGAACACTGCCAGGGATGGGGCAGCCACAACCTCTCCGGGCAACCTCTTCCAGTGTCTCACCACTCTCACAGTGAAGGACTTCTTCCTTACATCTAATGTAAATTTACCCTAATATTAAAAGCAAATCCAGTCCTATCAATCAACATTCAGAAGTAACTTGCTGGGAGTAGTAGGTTACTGTGCTCACTTGAGTGCTTTTGAAAATACACTCAAAACTTAAGGAAACTCAATTAATTATTTTTTCCCAAAATTCAGTCTGGTCCTGAGGCTTGCAATAATCTCTCCACTACAAAATGCAGCACATCATAGTCAATAGCAGAGATGTAGGGGAAAGAACCAGTAGCATGGAAAAATCAGTGACAAAACTAACAGGAGAAATACTGGAAGGTCCCTTGTTCTTGATCTTTTCCTGCGTTAGAAGTCTTTATCAATGAAAATGAAAGGAAAATCATGGAACTGCAACACATAGGGAACTATGCAATAGCTATTATACCTTAATGTCATTTACTTTAGTCCTTTCTCCACACTTCTTTTATGTCGTGGTTTAACCCCAGCCAGCACCTAAGCACCACGCAGCCGCTCACTCACTCCAGGACATTTTAGTAATTTTTTATATCTTTACTCTGCTTAGAAGTTGAACTGGATTGTGGCACATTCCCAGGTGTTCTTGAAGAACTGCAATATTTATTTTTAGCATATTAACCTTAACAACTCATTAAAAAGTCATCTTCCTCCAGGGGCCTTCTCTTTGCAACCAGTCCTAGTAGACTGAAAATTAAAATAGTGTATAGGAGTACCAACATTTCTGGTTTTCTGAGTTATTCATCAATGAAAGCAGCACTTTTACCAATACAGTCATGAGAGCCTCAGTGGCTTAGCTTGCAGTTTTTCAGAACTTGAGATAGACTGGCAGTGGTTAAACTAAAGTGGGTTTGTAATGGTAGCATTCAGCTTTTATATAAATAAAAGTTATTTCCGTACTGTGTTAGCTTTATTTCAAGGTTAACTATGAAATGCTGTTTCTTGTGTTATTGTTTCTCCTGGTTTTACTCACAATTTTCAGGGGGAAAAATCATAAGAATTGGCATATAAATTGACTATTGGAACATTCACGTATTACATTTGCTTATAAAAGAATCATGGAGCAAGTATAATAAATTAATGTAGAGGTCTTGATGGTTCTTTTGGTTCCATATTTTCATAAACATTTTAATACTGTTAGCGACTCTGAAATAAGGAATCTAAACTTTCTTCATCAGCCAGATTATTAGATTATGTGAACCATCCTAACTCCAGTCTAGAATTTCTTTGCTTCCTTTCAGTCTTTTTCCTTTCCTGGTTAATTCATATGTAAATTAGTGTTATGCAGGGCATGAACTAGAGCCCAGAGTGGCTGTCCCTCTATATCTCAGTCCAAAAAGGCATTTATGAGCTTACCCATATAGTAGCAGTGGGATTAGTTGTGTGTTTAAACTTAAAATATACTCTAACTCCCTTCTGAGCTGGGTACCAATCCCTCCAGATGCTGGGAAGAAGAATATGGAGAGATTAGTGAGCCTGTGTGATGACAACCATTTCAGTGATCTGCAGAGCTCCTTCTTCAGGTGACTGGGTTTTTATTTGTTTTATATATTTTAAAATCTAATAAAATTTGAGACAGATCGTCTCCTGTAACTACAAGCTAGTGGGATGGGAATCCTCAGGAACCGACTGTGGTTTCCTGCTACTGGGAAAAATTCTTTGCTGGCACTGGCAAGAACTGGAGGAGTCTGATAAAACCAGGATACTGGGGCTTTCGTTCTTCCCATGAAATATTATTCCATGATTAGTAGGATATTTTTCCTTTCAAATATGTAATGATGCCAGCACCTTTCCAAACACTGTTCAAATCTGGCATGTATGATACAGCACTGCACTACACGTCTGGCTGTAAGAGACAAGATGTCAGCTTTGGTAATACCTTCCAACCACATTATCTTGCTGCTTTTATATTCTGCTTCCAGACTTTTGGAATTCCTCATTAGCTACTAAGACACAATATTCAAACTAGAGACCCATTGTTCATTTTAACTGCTTGAGTGACCAGAAGTCACCCTTACTAATCTCTGTTGCCTTTAGTGACTAATTACGGGCTGATATTTTTGAACCTCTGAAAAATGCTGAATGGTTGAAAGTAAAAATAATACAATGCAAACAAATTGAATCCTGAAATTGCTTCATTCTTCAGTAAGAATCACAAGAAGGTCTAATGATGTCAGTAAATTTACACCACCCTAGGAATGTTTGTTGTAACAAATAGAAACCACTAAGAAAAAACCAACCCCCCCCCCACTTTTTTCCACCAGTTTTTTCTATAATTGCAAGCCTTCAGATTTTTTTTCAAAATAAAGTATCTTGTAAAGCAACTTGTTATAGATCTTTTATTTTAAAATGCATTTTAGTAATTCTGACATTTTATATAAAAGACATAAAGATGCCAAGTCCCTCAGTACATATACTTGCATTTTTTCAACTATTACAAATGTTAAGCAGATTTAGGAAGTGGAAAGTGACTACTGTTTGTTATGAACTGTATTCATAAATCTGCCTTGGATGGACTTAAAGTTGATATGAGTAAATGACTAATAGACTTGAATTATTGAACTGTTGCTTGCAGTTCATAAATAACACACTTTTCCTTAAAGCTGCCTATATTTTGTATTGCAAGCTTAGGGTCTAAAAGCTACTGCATCAAAATGAGTCTGGACTAAGAAGCTTTTTCAGAAACTGCCAGAACAGGAGATGTCATATATTAAAAAACAAGCAGCATTTCTATGCCACAAGGAATAGGCACATTCCTTATGACATGTTTATCTCTAAAATATGGTTCTGCTGGAATTTACTATGTCTCTTCCAGACTTGTTTCACAAGTTCAATGGACTGGACAAACAGTTTCCTTTGAGACAGCATAGCTTGATAAGGACAGAAATGTACATTTCAATATATGTCCCACTTACTGCAGCGCTATTCTTGTAGAACTGAGCAAATACTAATCAAACCTTGCAACACTCATTAAAGTTGGGTATGACATACAGACATCATTTTGTCTATAACTGAAATGCAGTAGCCTCTCCAGTAAGCACTTTTTTTTTAGAAACCCATGGTGTGAAATATATTTGTAACCTACTTCTTCTTTGTTCAGATGCAGATACATCTGTTACTAATTAAAATTGAATGTCGATAAAAGAAACTTTATAACTTAAACCTGCACTTAAAATAGTTATGTAAAAATTGTTGTAAGGCAGTATAGCTGCTTGTATATAGCCATCGCTGTAATCTTTTATCCTGTATAAGATTGCATAGGGGTTTAAACAGCTGTTTGTTTTAGAAAAGCATTTTAGTTCCTGGTCTGTTTGTTCCTAAAACCATTCTCCAAGTTGCAGCAAGGGTTATTACTCGACACTGCTTGTTTGAACTTTGATCAGGGAAAGAACTACTACTCTAAATTAGATCTTATAAAATGTGAAAACGTCTTATAAAGCTGGCACTGATGCTTTCGCTGATTCTTTTTTACTTCTGCCTAATAATTTCTGCAAGCTCTGAGCATCGCTAGCTTCTGTGTGTGTAAACAACAGCACACTTCTATAAGTGCTATTTTAATGAACAAATTTCAGTGACTGACTTTGCAAGGCACAGTTGTGTGAGCTTCATCAAGAAACAGGCTGCCGCTGGACTCTACAAAGAGCATTTTTGAAAGAGATGTACAAAAATGACTGAGCCCACAGCTAGTCTCTACAGATATTTTCTCCCTTGCTCTTCCATACACATTCATCCATTCCAGATTTATTACCAACTAACTTCCCAAACATCATTATCTCCATTTAGAGGTGATGAAACTTGATGAATGTTCTTGCACATATAC
This sequence comes from Harpia harpyja, assembly GCF_026419915.1. NCBI lineage: Eukaryota > Metazoa > Chordata > Aves > Accipitriformes > Accipitridae > Harpia > Harpia harpyja. Next base: position 95,049,381 of record NC_068940.1, on the reverse strand, counting down.
CCCATTCTCTTCATCTGCTACATTTTGTCATTCTGTCAGATAAAGAAATCAGATATTTTTGGCATGGCTTGATATTGCCATTTAAAGGCTCATGGTTCTGTTATCTTCTACTGCTCACATCCATTTTTATTAATAAATAACAAAATGTTTTCCATTTGTTTCATCATCAGACGTTAAGAAGTGGAGATTAGCGAATTTGTTTGAATATGTTTCTAAAAGTATATTCAGCTTCTGTTTAGCCATGGAGGTTTAGCTAAGACACCGTCTGCTGGTGGTCCTCACAGCAGCTACCAAGAGAGTGAAAAATCCATCATGGACATTTGTAAACATTTCAAGCTCTTTTGGGGTAAGATCCTCTCTGACTTAAGGGTCAAAGTAATATTTGGGCATTGCTTATGATCTTTTTTATGATTGAGCTGATGCAAGTGACTCTGCATATGGATAAAAAATTACCTTGGATGTTTCTCCCAGGATAAGAAAAAAATATGCTGAATTTTTTATGAGCTACTTAGCATGTTTACTGTAGGTTTGAAAATTTTACAGAATAGTCTTCTGTTAGAATATTCATTGAAAATTTTCTTTAAAAATTAAAACATTCTGTAATATGAGTCAACATTGCTGTTCTTTTGTGCCTGAGGAAAAGAGAAATTTTATATAATGTAGCACTCCATTTCAAATCCTTTTTATAAGGAGGGTTAAATTATTTTCCTTTTTCTTTCCAAACTTACTGTTATTATATCATAGAATTGATTTATTTAAAATATAAAGTAACTAAATCTTTAAACTTTGCTAGACAAATTTTGACTGATCTGAATTTTTTTCCTATCAGTGAGAGTTTTGAAACTTGGCATTCTTTTCTCAGGTCAAAATAAGAACAAATATTAAAATCTCACAATACTTTGCAGAAGAGAGTGTCTTTTCTTTGACCATTTCTTCTACAACTTGGGAGGCCAGTAAGTTTGGACACAAGCACTGTCTAAATACAAGCATATCTAAATAGTATAGTTGTACCCAGAACATGCTAGAGCCAGGAGACTCCCATTTCCTCACTCCAGTGTCTTAACCTAGATCTGCTTTGCCACCCATAAGAAGATCAGGCCTTTTTGCATATGATTCCCCACAAAAGGCTAATGTGGATTTAGCACAGGAATTCGGAAACAAGTGATTAACAATTACAAATATACAGAATATAATGCAATGAAAAGACATGGTCAAAAGTGATACTTAGTATGTAATGTTTGCAATGGCACTATTTGCTTTAATACTATCTTAAGTGTGATAAACTGCAGCAAACTTTTCCGTCTGAATTGGGCTATAGTGAGTCAGAATTCCAAGGAAAACTATTTTAGCACCATTGCCAAGCAGAAGCAAAATGTAACAATCACTTTTTTACACAGAAACTTATAAAATTCTCATATTGGATTGAACAGCAAGCACTTTATAGATAGGAACTATTAAGAAATAAAATACTATGTCAGAATAGCTCGAGTAGCAGGATTTGGGATTAGACATGAACTAATCAAAGCCAGGATCTTTGGCACCGCACCAAGCCCCAGTGACTCAGCTAGCAGCTAGAAAAATCAAGGGAGACAGCTGGAAGTGTGTGGAGAAAAGCTACCCTCCCAGCCTTCAGAAAATAAAAATAAAACAGGACTATGCTGTGATAATTACTCCAGTGTAGTGCCCTGCTTTCCACTCCATGGAGACCCTGGTGCATAGAAACTGTTTATCTGGCTCCATACTTTTTATTTCCCCTTATTGGCCCACATACATGACCAATAAAAATACTTGACAGTGTTGGTGTGAATAGAATATTTCAGTTGGAAGGGATCTACAACGATCATCTTGTCCAATCAGGTTTCCTACCCAGCAACTTTTCCTGGGTTCCTTCCATTTGCTGTCATCAGTACTCTGCCAGATCTGCAACAAAGACGAGAGTCAAAGCCTGCTACTTGTGCTTACCCGTTACACTGCGAATGGTTTTAAGTCAAAGAAAGACAATTATGAAAGAAAGATTATTTTTGCTTAGGAAGGAACTACTGCATAAGACATCTGTTTTTAACAATAAAAAAAGAAAAAACACACAAGATCAGGAAATCTATTTCCACCATCATCTTTTTCACATACTCGGAGATTCCCCGAAGGCTGGGGGTATCTGTCCCGCAGTGATTCACAGCACTGCTGCAGGGGAGGGCGGTGTATTTGCAGGGAAGGGATGGTTGGAGAAATGCCATGAAGATACCTGAAACTTACTCACAGAGGTGAAATCTGTGTGTAGAGGATGCCTTCTCATCAAGTATATCAAATCAACGCATTTTGGTCAAATGAACATTAAGTACATCTGTCCATAGTGCAGTTCAGCCCGATATTTTATTAGAAAACCAGCAGTGTTTACGAACATGGGGCTTTCACATCTCACTGCCTAAACTATGAAGTACTCGGTCTTCTCCTTAAAAGCTTAAACATATCCCAAACAATTCTCTTTGATTTTGGTCAAAATTCAGAGGACAGTTTGGTCTATATAATCTTAGTATTTTATATTCTCAAATTTTCTTCTGATATCTATACTCCCCCCACCTCCTGCCCTCCTTCAGTGTTTAAATTGCTGGCCTGTTTTTCTTGAGTGAATAATGCAAGAAACTCAGTGGGAAGAAAAACAAATTTGTTAGAGCCTTTGTACATGTTTCTTTTTTTAAGTTTCCTGTTGGCTTAGGCACATTGTGTTCCTCTGTATCACATCCTTTTAGAGCCATATGTGGAAGCAATAAAGTGTATCCCTGCCTTCAAAGATACGGAGTATTTGTTTAGCTAACTGACTAAGGAAAATACTATGAACTCATTAACAAATATGGTTATATGTGGTCACTTAATCATAGAGAGCAGGCTGCAGAGCAGAGCACAGGAAATATTAGTCAGCACAGGCAATGGATAACTGTCAATTACTGATCTCAAGATTTCTTGCCGGGGGAAGGCAGACAGCAGGTTAGCAATAAAATACATTAAGTTTGCCAGCAGTTTCCATTAAGATCAGATTTCCAACCATAGAAATGTTTGCAGATATAAGTGGTGATTGCTGACTGGATTCAAAAGGAGAGTTTTCTTCCTTAAACACAAGATACTGCCTATTACAGTTGGAGCTCATGTAGAAAGAAACGTACACAGAATCAGGAAATCTGTTTTTGCAAACATCTTTTCCACCAATTCAGAGACATATAAATGTGTACCTGCACTGCACGTTTGGGGGTAGTCCCATCTAAAGAAAGAACAAAATTAAAAAATTCCTTTTAAAATATCTGCCCATTTCCTCTCTGTATTGCTTTAGTCTGTGTCAATCAAGAATCAAGTGTTTTCCTTGCTGTGCAAATGTATGATACACGCTGAAGAAAAAGACCTCTGTTTTGCAGGACTATGACATGCACGTGCCTTGAACATTTCACAACCAAAACTTTTCATGATACTACCTTTTTTCTTCTTGGTAGTAAAGAAAGGATTTATGTTTTCCTGACAGATGCTGTACCACCTAAGTAACGCCTGAGAATAACTGTGGCATCAGGCTAACAGCTTTGCCTGTCCTGCGGAGAAAGACAAAGTTTAACAGGGAAGTAAGACAAGTAATAGCCCAGTTATGCTACAGAAGAAAAACTTAAAAGGAAACAGCCTTGTCCAGCCTTGGATGAAATTCACAGAAACAGTATTTGATTCTAAACTTCTATTATTTTTACAGGTAGAATTAGAAACAGTTTCATTAAACATCAAAAATGATGATTGAATTTTATAAAGTCTGCTTTTTGGTCTGAACTGAATTGGATGAGTTTGGAAAGATTTGCAAATATTTGTGACTTCTTCTGTCTTCTCAACCTCTAAAATTTGGCGAAACTCAGATTTTTTCTGGGTACTTTATTAACAACTTGTGTTAGATCGACAATTTTCAATCTCTGACATAAAGCAACAGTTAGCAGGATGGTAAGAATTGTCCATGTGTCCTGACTGCAGCCCCTTAACACCTCTGCCTTGAGACCTACTTCCTGGCATGGGCGTTGCTGTTGTGCCACATCCCTTCAGAGGGTTGACAAGATGTACAAAACCACTGCCTGTAAAACCTCAGCTTTATTCCCTTCAGAAAGCAGAATGTGTGTTGATGAGTGAATTCAGGAAGAGAAAGCTGGGTCCCACAGTGAAGTCATAAAAGTATAACCCCCAAGGATTAGCTACTGTGCTATTAAATCTCTATGTGAAGACATGCACATTCCCGAGTCTACAATTCAACTGGATATAAAAATGTGATCAGGAAAAATAGAGATGACTATAAAGTAGCTCGCCACCACAGTCAACAAAAGTCTAGTCAATACAAACAGTGGACTGTAAGGCATGGTTCATCTCATTTTAAAGAAGTTGTCTAAAATCTGCCAATTTAATTAATCCTTAAGTATGCATTATATTTTCTTCTGTTGACTATAAAGGCGGACAGCTCAAAAACAGAAACTAAAGTTTAAAAAGAATGACCAGAAAATCTAAAGAGGGACTCAGGCTGGCATCTTGAAAGTGTTCTCAGTATTGATAATCATTAATAGTTAATAGTGCTATTAATAAGCATTACTAATAGTAACTGATTTTTTTTTTTTTTAATGCTTATCTTTCTCTGCCTCGGTGACTATGGACAGTTTTATTAAAGTATGTCATAGAGGTGGCATTTCATTCACTATCCTTCACAGAGGACTCAAAGCTACAATAATTAAATCCAAAGAATGCCATGAAGAAATGGATTGTTCTGTATCTGTGGTTGTAGTCAGGAGATTTGTGGTGAATATGAAAAAGGTCACAGAGGTATAGCCACCCAAGAGCAGAAAATCATCTTTCTTGAACTGAATCAGGAAGGCCTTATGAAAACAAAAGCTTCATATACATATATCTTCATGTTTTATACCTTGAGACTTACGGTTGCCTCAGCCTTAGCTGAGGATAGTAACCAATTGTCATTTTCATTTATTTTAAAAAACTCTTGTTATTTTTCATTATAGATTTCTTTAAGTGTGGCAACACTGTGCTGAGTCTGAACAATGATGCATATTCCATGATATATCATTTTTCTTTGGTTGCCCTTGTCTGTTCAGCTGCTCTGCTTGTTCAGGTGCTGCTCTTTCATTGAAAAGGACTGTCACTGGTTCCATTTTAAAGTGCAGATACTGTGATAGAAATATATACCAGTAACTCTTCTATAGGGATTTTAAAAGATCTCATCTCTAGAGTTATTTTACACTACAAATGAAATTTTACAGATCATTAGTCCAGAATGTGAGCACGTTGTTTGACAAAATGAATTAAAAAGTCTAGGATTATTTCATGTAGAAAAGTATAATCTGCACATGTGCTGTAATTATTTTTTGTTAGAAATTCATAAGCACTGTTGTATCTGCAGATTTACACCACATAATTAAAGGCTCTGTATATGGTACTGTATGGACATTAGCACTATGCAGCTTAAAAGCTCTAAATTAGCTGTTGAAATATAATGCATATATATGGACAGATGAAAGAGTTCTGCAAAAATAGAAAGCTGATCAAATACCTGCTGTCATCAAAATACAGCAAGCTTCTCAACAAGAAATTCCAGCTTGTGTTAAACTGTACATTGTCCTTGTACTGAATAAGGGAAATAGAGAAATTATCTTTACAGCTATGAAAATCAACCTTAAATTTCAACCTTAAAGAATTAATTTTATTTCACTAGAAGACTTGTTATATATATTATATAATTTTTTGTTGTGAGAGAGCAAGAGGTCATTTATGGCTTCTAAAATTACATGCTATGGTCCACTAGGTTGAACTCAGTCCTAAATGCACGTATCTTATGGAACTCAACACAACTACTCTGACCGGTATCATACAGTTCTGACTGTTCATTTACCCACCTTTCCAAAACAAATGAAAGACTTCATTTTTTTTCTTATTCCTCCTTTCTCCCAACTCCTACACAGACATGAGATAACTAGATTTGAATAGTGAGAACTGCCCTCCCTGTTTGCCAGTAACAAAGTATCCCCTTCGCCTTCAAAGGTTTACAAAAGCCATTTTTTAGCTCAAGATGAGGATGTCAAGTTCCCTCTAACAGCAAAAAAACCCCCAAAAACTAACAGTACATTTGAGAAAAAAAAAATCATTAGTTTAAATGCTATCTAAAGATAAAATTGTTGGATTTCTTCTTCTTTTGCTTTCAATATGTTATTCAGGTTTTCCCTATCAAAATGCTCAGGCAGTGACAGAAATATTTTCCTTTAAGGTTTAAAATTCCTGGTATACCTTAACAGGACCTTGAAGAAATTACGCTTAGTTTTCTTTAAACACAAAACAATGAATCTGCATGCTGACCATGTTTTCTAGGAATGAAGAATATGTGTGTGTGTGTGTTTTCTGAATAGGGTGCTTATTAAGATTTTAATTTGCTGTCAAGGACAACTTACCATATCAAGATGAAACTATTTTATGATTCATTTACCAAGTGTGACTGAGGCAACTGAGATTAATTTAATCTGTGGTTGTGAGCATTAGTATTCATAAAGAATCAGAAGCACAAATAGAAGCATTCGGTCTTTCTTTTTTCTGAAGGGATGGGTTTTATGTTGTCTGTGTAGTGAAGATCTCATTGACTTGTAGACTTCTAAACATCTTTATGTTAAAACAGAAATACTGAACTGAACTAATAACACTTGCAAAGATCTACTGCTGCTCCTTAGAGATAGACTTGAGTGAAATATTGTCAAAAATACATACAAGTGTAATATTTACACCTAGAAAGAAGTGTTTAAACCCAGCACTCCCTGTCATTTCTCATTCGGCCCAGGAACGAAATGTTGGCGGGGGTTCTAATCCTGATTTATAATGGATTTAGAATAGATTGGGGAAGGGATGGGAAACAGTTAACTTACAGTAAACTTTCGTTTTTTATGTATCCCATATCTTGCAGAACACAAGAGCAAGACCAACTGTAGATTTTGCCAAATCAACAATATATAAGAAAATTTGGGGTTTATAAAAGCAAGACAGCATCATTGCATAATACTCATGAAACTACAATGTTTTTAGTGTTCAATTGGTCAGAGGAGCATAGCTGAAGCAGATCTGAAAATAAAATTTATATGGCCTACCTAACATCTTTTCCCTAAATGGGAATGCAAAGAAAAGCAGGGCATTATCAACCAAAATTCCGCCTTCATTATCTATCCACCGCTCTTTGAACTCAAACTACCTCCGTGATGGCAGAGAGTGAGGGAGGAGGATGCAATGTTCTTGTTGTGCATCTGCCCAGCACAAAAACTGACAACTGCTACGGCTGCATCGCTGTGAACCACAACATGGTCTCAAAAGTATCAAGGCTGGCCTGTCAAAGAGAACATGAAGGGACAGATGTTCTTGTTGATGATGTGATTTGCACATTGATGTGCAAATTCTTTGACCTTAAGATTTCTCCTGATCCCTACAAGTGTGACTGGAGAAAAAATGTCAGCAACAGAACTAGTCAAGAAACCAGTATTTTAAAAAGGGAATTGTACAGAGCACCTACTGAGGACTTTCGCTAAAGACCCTGGTCTCTTATGGGTCTTCAAGCAAGCAGACTAATGCCTGTTAAATATGCCTTCAGATGCCACCAGAATAAGAGATGTAGCAACTCATACTGTGGCAGAAGTAATAATACAGGGAATGACTAGAACCTAGAGAATTTATAGATTTGAACAGGAAATACATTCAAGGTTATAATGATTTAATCACTTGACATTTGATCTAAAGTTTTTCTTTTATTCCAGTACCAATTTTGCATTTCAATCTAGACAACCTTCAGCAACTGCATGTATATTTTAAAGCTCTAGCTCACAGAATAGCAGACTGATTCTGAAACAGAGCTGGCTGGGAATACAAATATTGAGGGTTGATGGCTGTGTAAAGCAAGCTAATTAAGTAAAATACTGATTCTTTAACTTCCATAGACATAGCTCTAGGCTGAAAAGTAAAATACATGTAACTCATTTAATTGTCTGGGTATATTTAAATAACCAAGAAGATAATTGTTGTATTTGTACTTCTTCAAAAGGAATAATAGAATGAAGTTATATAGTAATGGGTAAGCAGATTAATTTAATAAAAAACAATATTTCACAGCTAAATTAAGTGTGCCTAGTTTTATCCACACTACATACATTAATCCTAGACTACACAAAAGATTCTACCTTTTACAATTGACAGTATGTAGCAAGATGTCTCTTTTTTTTTCTATATTCATCCTCATATCCCATACATCTACTACGACTTCAGTTAAAAACAAAATCTGAATTTACAAAGTAGGAAACATCTTCTGTCCTTAAAGAAAATGAGCCTGGTTAATTATCGTGTTCTTTCCATATTTCAATACATAGAATTGTATATTAAAACAGTGGTGGGAATAACTAGGAACTCCTAGTTCAACCTTTTGCATAAAATAGGACATAGGACCTTACTGAATTAATTCCTGTTTATACTAGACCATAGGAGAAGGAAGCAGTCAATCTTGATTTTGCAGTATTTCTTTGTCAGCCATGGATTTTCCCAAACGCATCACCACCAAAATAAAGATTTGCCTTATGATTTTGAAGGTAACATTCAACAGCTACAGCAAGATGAACCATCCAGCCTTTTCTTTGCCTTCAGCTTTTCTGTTTCAGTTAGCAAACTTCCATAGGACTTGCATGTATAAAGAGAAAATCAGTAGTCCCCTGCTGTCACACATCAGCAGGATTCATCGGTGAAAGTATTAGAGTTAAAACCAGCAGTCTTATTCATATATTTAAGGGTTGACATCCCTTTTTAAAGGATCATCATCCAGACTGCACTGAAATTAAGACTGAAATGTTTTCTTGAACTGGGACCAAACCAGCCTGAATAGTAAGATAATAAAAAAGAATGTGGTTTTCCTTTAAGAATACTATATGCTGTATAACGATACTAAGGCACTTCACCACATGATAATGGTAGATTCCTTAAAAAGAATGAAGGAAAGCAGTTTCTCAACCTAATGTTGATCTAAATTTTGGGTTGGGTTTTGGGGTATAGTGTTTTTGGTTTGGGGTGGTTTTTTTGCTTTGGAGACATTTTAACTCAAATAAATTATCCAGTCATAAACACTGTCAACAGATTGGAAATTCTGGCCCTAGGCTAATCTGTCAGAAATGACAACAATATCTTTGCTATGTGAGGAGGGAGTGAAATCCGTCTCACAAATATCTTCAAAAATCTTTCCGCTAATGCCTCTACTTTTTCTGATGGAACAGTAATTGAATTTTGAACCGCAGAAAGCTCTGCCAAGAGTTCTGGTTTTGGAGTGCTTCACATAAATGGGAAAGTGCCCCTGGAAAGCTGAAAACAGTTGGATGTTTTAATCTATAGCAGTTCTCCCATCATCCTTATTGTAATGTACTCTATAAATATTATTTGTGGAAAATTGCTTAGTGCGGTTAAAAATAATAAAAAGAGCAGCTAAAGTAAAGTAACTATGGTTTTTAGCCCCTGCTATAATGTATAAATATATCTCTGTTTAAGATATTTGATTTTATGTTTCTTTATCTGAAGTAAAGGCAAAATGATTTTCTTTAATTTGCATCCACTTTAGTATTCCTACCAGTTCCCCAATACAAATCTACTGAAGTCAGCAGAAAAAGTCTCCAGGATTTCAAGTAAATTTTGATAAAAACTTACTGGAATTTTCACTCAATTTGAAAGTTTAGCTATTTCAGTAAAAACATATTTACTAGTCACAGTGAAAAGATACATTTGAAATATTGTGCTCCCTCATGAATTGGTTGGGGTTTTGGTTGATTGGGGTTTTTTTCTACATTGCTACATATTACTAAGTAAGAGAAGCCAAACATTCATGGTGGGAAACTTAATCCTGAGAAAAAGTGTCTTTAAAAAAAAAGTATTGGTGTCCACTTAGTTAAAATTAGCAGAACATCAGCTCCAAGTGTTACTCTTGAACCATTTGAATAGGGTAAAATTAAAATATTTTACTTTTATATTTAACACTATATCATGTTAAAAAAGGCAAATGTATTTAAAGTAGTTCAGAGTAGAATAAATGAGCATAATAAACAGAAGTAGAAAACTATGACAAGGAAAGAATTTAAAAATCTCTGTCTAAAATTTATCCAAGAGAATGTAAAGACTAGATCACAGTGAGTAAGTGGTTTTTTTGGACACAGCCTTAAAGTAGTTAAGTCCAAGATAATGATCAACCAAAAAATTGTTAAAAAATTACATAAATATTTGCCAGAAAACTTTCTAAAGACTTTCTGCAGCACAGGGCCAGAATTGCTGTGACCTTGGCTGTGTTCATCATCTTGGCTACGGGACAGAGTCATGTTCGTCTACCTGATCCTGCCCCAGGAACACAGCTACCTGTTTTTTCTGGGTTTTTTGAAAATCAAGCATAGTAATAGGTATTTAAAGACTGTTATGGATTTATAGCTTAAATTTTCCCATCTGAGGCAGTTTCAGGCTGAATCTCAAGGTGAAGACTGAATGAGATTTTTGGATCACAAATCTAACTGTAGGTTCTTCATTTGGCTAAAATCCCATTTTGGAAATTTATGTTTTCTTTGGCTTTTGCCAATAGTACCTTCCCAAGGTCTAGAATGATTTCAGAGGATTCATTAGACAATAAAGACAAAATATGAACTAGTGGCTGAAAGCTGAAACTCAGTATGTTTAGGATGCAAAGAAAGCTCACTTTTTTAACAGCAAAAGCAATTTATCTCCTAAGGAATTTAGTAGCTGAAAATTTTCTACTAGGTAGTTATAGCTTGGGGCGTAGGATAACCAGGCTTAAAGGCAGTGGCAGAAGCAGGGCTGAACTGGGCAGCTGAGCAGCCTTTGCAGAGATGCCACAAGGAGTCAGATGCACAAAAAGGGGCAAGAAGCAAAGATTGAGCAGGAGTCAACACCTGCTCTGCAAAACTTTAAATCAATCAATGTATTTGAATATATATCTCCACTGTTAAATGTGGCATCTGTAGACAGGCCACATGAAGCTTCTCAGGCCTTTCCCTTCGGATACATACCCATTTCAAAGAACCACTTTATATCCTTAGCTCTGCTGGCAAATCACATAGTCATTACTCTACATATAAATTACAAGTAACAATTGGTACAAATCTATCTACTTGTGGATCACACAATAAAAAGATTCTGCAAAACTGTAATTTGCTCTTCTTATGACAGTTCTCTTCCCATGATCTCAATTCATCAATGTGTGCTTCCTTTTCAGCTGTGACCAAATCATTCTCTATCTTTCCCAGTGTAATCTTCCACACAACACAAATCTGTGCTAAGCTCTAAAGACAAAGCACGCATTCTAAAGTAAATTTCTAAAAAAAATGTAAAGAGCAACAGTACAAATATTAACATGGATAAATCTGATCTCATTAACAGAACAGAGGTTGTGCTACTGTACATGTGATTTCACAAGGGTACAGTACCACTAAGTAGATATTATTTCCAATACTTTTATTTGTTTGTGTTACACACCTGCCAGTGACTGGAAAAATAGGAAAAAATCCACAGTGGTGACACACCAAATTGACTGCAGAGTTATCAGAAAATAAAGCTTTCTTAAGCATGCAAGCTAACTTCCATTTTCCATTGCTGACAGCGACATTGCTGTACAGTCAGAGGGGAGGGGTGAGTTACAATGTGGTGACTTCAGTAGTTCTTTTCTGAGACCTCTGTGTTCCAAACTCCTCAAACATACAGAGCAAACAATTTTCCCTGTGTTTTTTGTTTTCCTCCAGATGTATTCCATACCTTTTTACACAAAGCATAACTAAGTTTATTCTTAAAAAAAAAAAGAGTAAGTGTAATATTCCCCTTGGCCATTTTGCCTTTACATAGGTTTTAGTCTAGACATATTCTATTAATTTCTATTTACTTTGGGCCATGTTCAATAATACTTTACATCATGAGTGAAATTTTTACACCATTCTCAGGTTTTTGCAGCTTACTTCCATGACAATGTGTTTTAATACTTCACTTTCTCAACAAAATCAATGGGGCAATGTGAACATACTGTTGTGTGAGTGAGTTAGATCTGGACAAGCCTTCTTGAATCAGCTAAGGGGTCCAAACCCTCCCAATCTGGACCCACCAAGATAATTTACACCCATATTATTTATGTGGCATTTACAGCAAAGAATGCAAACCTGAGGAACCGAAGTCTATGGTATATTATATAAAATCTGGTTTAATTCAAGGCAGATAGTAATTTGGCAGTTAAATCTTTTAGGGACCACTGTAACATTCAAAAAAGAATGAAAGCAAAATTCTCTTCTCATGATGGAAAAGACTCAATCCACACACATTTCCGACAACACAGAGGGTCTCATTTCACTATTTCCTACAGATAATGAAGGTTCTTGACATTGCTAACTACTAAATCCTGTCATTTAAGGATCATCCTAATGCAGTGGAGAACTGTTGCCACCCATTGCATCGGTCTGCAGCATTTCCAGAAAACAAGATTTCACAACCTGAGTCAGTCCAACTGTGTCTGAGCTCACAAGTTAACTTGTACACAATAAAAGCCATGATTATAAAAGAAAAGTTGCCACAGGTCTCATTTCCAAATTTTACTCAGCTCTAGGTGACAGAAAATTGCACATTTACATATATCCTGTTTGTAAACTTTCTGTACCCACCAGTTTTTATTAGCTACGTTTGGATTTTTCTTTGACTTTTAGAACATTGCTCATTTTCCTTTCTCTTACCTTCCAGACAACACTGAATTTTTATGATTTTTTATGACAGTTTTGATCTTGATATTTGGACCCCTAGGTCTGCAGAAGTTTTAAAACCATAGTTTGTATATGCAAATGTTTATGATTGTCTACATCCTCATTTACTAATTTTTACGTTACTAATTTTTACATCCATCTAAAGGAGAAGTTTGTGCTGGCATATCATGTGTACTCACCTGCTTAAAAGGCAATTTATTTGTGTACTGTAATATCTGTATTGTGCACCTTACTGGATTTATAACTAATCTTTGGAATTCATTTTCTTACGTCATGCAATCCTGTCATTTTGCTCTTACTGCTAAAAAATTCTTTGAGTAGATTGCTTACATGTCAGGACTGATACTTCAGATCTTACCTCCGGGTTTCTGTAAGCATCCACAGTGAGAAGAGCAATACTACACAGAGTCAAATAGGTTTGTTTCTCCTTACAAATATGTATTCTGTGACCCGACATGAGGGTTAAAAGTAAGCTCTGTGTCAGAGTGGGGAAAAGGCCAAGAAACATTTCAGGGTCCTTAAAAATCTACAAAACTTCTTTACTGCACATGGAGAAGTGCCATGTTGGGTGCACATTCATGCATTGGATAAACCGACAACTCTGCAGCAGAGTATCAAGGCTGAAGAGGCTCTATGGCTGCACTAGAAATGGCATCCACATTATTTTGGGCAGACATTTTGGCAAAAGCAGTACTGCACCGCCAGAGGAACCATGCTGAGTAGGACATGAGGAATCATGCCAGGCCTGTTTGTAAAACAAATGGAAATATTATTTTAACAGAATGATGGAGGTAGGCAAAGATACAAACTTCTTAGTAATGAAAAATCAGGAGGAACTGTTGGTAGTAAAAGTATAAAATACTCAAAGTGAAGTTCAAAGATGGAAAGATGAAACTGGAAGTGGAAATAAACTGAAAGAGAGCTATCAGCTTTTTCCACACAAATCGCAGGGACCGTACAACACAGCATTGAAGATGTATAGGTATAATAAGGAAATATGATGTAACTGGCATAACTGAAAGTTGACCATATTAGGAAACTGGCTGGATTATATAAATAATCCAGAGCCACTAAGTTTATAGCAAAGATAGTTTATATAAGAAATATTTATAGACTTAGACCTCCTGGTTATGTAAAAGGAACAAGACAAAGTATTGCAATGTCGGTAGTACCTAGCTCTTACACAAACCAATGCAAAATTTTGTATCAGCCCAAAATATCTTCAAGTACAAAGTACACAAGAATTACTTCAAAGAATACCAAAAAATTGTGTCCTGATAGTATATTTTATTTTTAACACAATATTTTAATTAGGTTTGTCAGTTTATATTTTTATCTGGTAGTTTATTTTTTTCTGAAAAGTGTGACATTTTTATGATAATGTTACCTTCCTTCCTACTGAGGAGTGCCTGTACTAACTGTCTTAATTTCATAAACACATACAACAGTTTGTCATACTTCTGTGCTCAGCTGCCTGATGTCCCAGTGTTCTTCAGAAGTCTATCCAAAGTCTTAATGAAACCTAAAACCTCAAATGGCATGAAAACATAAATTGGCCATGATTCAGCAATCCTTCAGATGTATACAAAACTCCCATATGTAAGTCAGCTTGCCTTGTAAGCCTTTATCCAGGGCGGCTTCCCTATCCAGCAAGCACACACTTACATGTTTAAGTCTCACTGAAGTCAGTAGATATTAACCTTCCTGTTGAAATTGCTAAGAATTTCTTAGACATTGACTAATGTGCTTTGCAAAACCATGGTATTAATGTTAACATTTCAATATGTTTTAAAGCAAACAAGTTTGGTGACACAGAGGTGAGAAACAAAACTTCTTACCTCTAAGACCTCTCTATCATCTCTAGACTGATAGTACTAGCAACCTGCTATCATGGCTGTTATTCACTGCTATATATAAAACAAATAGTCAGTTTCAACTCCATTTCTAGAGGATTCACATCAGAAAATACTTAAAGTTCTTCTTATTATTTTCAAAAGAAGCAACACACAGAACAAAACAATATTCCAGTGTTACAGTGATTTTCTCCAGCCCATGACAGTAAGAACTTTACCTCCAAATCTAGAAAAAAAATCTATAGATTTGAAAATGCTGGAGATATTCTATTATCTAAGAAGAAAAGTTAGCAACAATATTTTCAAAGAAAAGTATGCAAAAGAATTAATTAGCCAGCTTTTGCTATTTTCTGTAATCTTATTTATATTGCTACAAAAGTTTATGATCACAGGAGATGATCTCTTCTCAGCTTCTTCTTCCTTATTCTAGCTCACCAGCTGTGACTCAAATGTTTGGGTTTTTTCAGCAGGTGTAACTGGTGGTATGTCCAGTCCTGACAACAGAATGCAACTAGATGAGCTTTTGTATTGGGTTTGTGTGGCAAGGTTTTGGTAGCGGAGGGGTTACAGGGGTGGATTCTGTGAGAAGCTGCTAGAAGCATCCCCTGTCTCCAACAGAGGCAATGCCAGCCGGCTCCAAGACGAACCCGCCACTGGCCAAGGCTGAGCCCATCAGTGATGGCTGCAGTGCCTCTGGGATAAAATAGTTAAGAAAGGGGAAAAAAAACCCTGTACAGCTCCAGCAGCAGTCAGGAGAGAGAAGAGTGAGAACATGTGAGAGAAGTAACCCTGAAGACACCAATGTCAGTGAAGAAGGTTTTCTGGCAGGACTTGTGACCCTGCGGGGGAACCACATTGGAGCAGTCTGTCCCTGAAGGACTGCACCCCATGGAAAGGACCCATGCTGGAGCAGTTCATGAAGAACTGCAGCCCGTGGGAAGGACCCACATTGGAGAAGTTCGTGGAGGACTGTCTCCCATGGGAGGGACCCCACGCTGGAGCAGTGGGAAGAGTGTGATGAGTCCTGCCCCTGAGGAGGATGAAGCAGCAGAAATAATGTGTGATGAACTGACCATAAACTCCATTCCCCATCCCCCTGTGCCGCTGGGTGGGTGGTAGGTAGAGAATTGGGGAGTGAAGTTGTGCCCTAGAAGAAGGGAGTGGTGGAGGGAAGGTGTTTTGAGATTTGGTTTTATTTTTCATTACCCTACTCTGGTTGATTGGTAATAAATTGAGTTAATTTTCCCCAAGTTGAGTCTGTTTTGCCCGTGACGGTAATTGGTGAGTGATCTCTCCTGTCCTTATCTCGACCCACGAGCCCTTTGTTATATTTTCTCTCCCCTGTCCAGCTGAGGTGGGGGGAGTGATACAACGGCTTTGGTGGGCACCTGGCATCTAGCCATGGTCAACCTACCACAAACCATTTCTTATGAATAAAGATAATAGGGTTTTTTAAGTTTTAGAATTCACGTGCTAGAATTTAAAACATAAGGAGTTTACTGAAAGGAAATTTAGAGAGGAAAGCCTTCAAAAGGCATCTCCTCAAAAGGAATTGCATACTTTTCTATTCTTGTTTATAAAGGCTATTACAGCTAGTTCAGTTTGGGGTGGAAATGTAAGTAATGAAGTTAGGAGGAGGGCTTTACAAATAATTTCCTGCTGATATAACTCTACTGCAAGATATAATCAATCTCAATCACATTTGAATAGTGTCACCACAGGGCATTTAAGTAGGCCAGCATATGGTTAACATTTGTCTGCATTAATCAAATATCCACAAAACCTTCCAAAATTTCATGGACCGTCAGTCACATCAAACTGAGCTAAAGCTTTCATGACAAATTTATAATGTGGGACAAATGACTTGTAAATTGTACATGTTTTGAGTAGTCCTGTAAAAATGAGAAACAGAAATGAAAGTTTTAGTGATTGCATGCCAAATTCTGAATAGAGTCATGAAAACCAAAAGGGCAAATGCCATCCAAGAAGGCCTGTGGTGACATTAGCTAAAAGGGTGATATTATATTAGAGAGAGCTGTGGTTGTTGCAGGTTATAACCAAAGCAAACATAGGGTGAAGATATCTTAAGTTTCCTCTTAGGAAACTGGTCAGTGAATCCAAGGATACCTGAAAACATGCAATTCAAACCTCTCAGACAATGACAGTCTTGCTATGAACATCTGGCTTTAAAGTCAAGAGAACTTGGCCTTCCTGTCAAAATCCTATTTACACCCACTGGCCATCCTGTCACTCTTAGGGGCTTTTGAGACATTTAAAAAGTAATGGAATCAGCATGATCCAATGAAAACATCCTCCATCCTTTCTTCGTAACCAGTACTGATAATTTTTCTGTCTGTTTGTGCTATATTTGTTAATCTCTGCTCTCAACAAAAAATCTCCAACTGTTCTACCAACACTATCTAGAACCTGCTAATGGAAAAAGCAAATAGGCAGATTCAAGGATTTTCATGCTGTCAGATACTCTGTTAATTTGAGTAAAAGGACCAGGACAATGGCGCCTGAAAATAAGATGTCATACAAAGCAAATGTAACCACCAGGCACCACAGGGCAAGTGGAGCCCTTAGATCCTGAAGTAGCTCTTACTCATAAACTACCATTGCCAAATGTCTGTGCACTCCTCAGGTTTCTGGCTGTTGTCAGTAGAAGTGCGGATAATTCAGGGATAAGTTCAGTATTGTTTGGCTCAATATTTTGAAACTTACATTTGAGTCCAAAGTACTTAAACATATCTCCCAAGGCTGAAAGAGGTACATCAGTTCAAATAAGATTTACAGGGTAGGTCAGTTGGAGATGGAATGGGTCAAAGACATGCCAAGATTAGTTCATTTTGAAAGTAAAACAGCTGTTACATTCCTTCACCCACATCTTTCCACAAAAAAGTGTCAGCCCTCAGTCACAAAATGAAAAGGATGAATCAAAAGAAAATCTGCACAAGAGAACAAAATGTGCTGTGGGGACAAGCAGCAAGGAGAAGGCATAAATAAAAAATACTACTAAGGGCTCATCTGAGGATTTGTAAAGAAGAAATGTGTTTCACCTGAAGACTTTCCTTTACCGATTGAATAATAAAATTTTGCAGTCAAATAGATCAATGGGTCCAGGATCTAAGAAGGAAACTGGAGAGACTTTAGTATAATTAAGCAACTGTTGCCTCTCACATCAAAAATCTTTCTTATTTGCTTTCTTTAGGTTTTCTCAGTGTAATTGATTTGGATATATTGTACATGCAGAATACAAGAACAAGATGGAAAAGAAACAAGTTAATTGTATTCTTCTGTATTTTCTTTCTCATTTAATACTGTTAATAGTATAAATAGTAGTCTAAAAGTGTTCTTGTGAGGCTAACATAAACCAGTTCAGATTACATTGGACCCAGTGGTAAAATATCCAACCTTTAGGACTGTATCTTAAAAAACAGTGAATATGGAAGTGCTGAGAGGGGATGAAAGAAAGGAGAAATTGAGGTGAAAGAGCAATATCTGTATGATGGGGCTTTTTTTAAAATGGGTTTTAGAAAAACAACCTTTAATTAAATAAAAGCCAATAAAAACAGAATGCCCATCATGGTATTGAGAAAAACAGAATTAAAAATAATAAACTAAGAGGATGAATCAAACTTCTCACAGGGTTTGGTGCAGCATGTAGTGTCCTTGTCAACCAAAGTTAAATAAAGGGACTTGATAAGGAAGCATTTGTGTCATATTTATTTTACACATGAGAGACAATGTTTTGAAATAGTACGTGCGAAGTAACTGTACTAGGCTTGTTAGTATGTGTTCTTCTGCCAAACGTAGATGTAGTGGTGGGGAAAAAAAAAAAAACAAAAACAAAAAGGAAAAAAGAACATCGACAAGTGCTCAGGGACAGTGTTAACAGCTTGAGAGGTCTTTTTTAGCCGTAAACACTGGTGTAAGCAAGCGAACTTCTTTATTTTACTTATATTTGCTATGGCTATAAGAAATATGGTGGCAAGAGGTGCAGGGGGGACAAAATTTGCAAAATATTATTATTGAGCCTTATGGTACATCCTATTCAATAGTAAATGTTACACGTGCATAACTACATGGGGGAGGAGATTTCTAAGACAATAGCAAAATGAAACACATCTTCTCAACATAGAGCACCCATCTTAGCCTGAAATTAAGTTTGCTCTGTGTTCAGATGACTGTGAAGAGAAAGCAAGTGGTGTTCTTAGTCAAACACTACAAAGGTGAAGAGAGCAGCCAATCCTTACCAGTCTGTATTGGCTGGTAGATGTGTTTTATTTCCTCCTGGTATTCTATAGGGTTTTCTAATTTAATTTCTCAAATTTTCTGTAGCTCTTATTGGCATGACACAAAAGGAAAGATGTCAGTTTTATATTCTGTAATTCTTATCCCACTTCCCCTGCTTTGCAAGTCCAGCTTTCCTTTTCTTTTTCCCCATTTATTAAATATTCATTTTCCCAGCAGCCCAAATGTCATACACAATAAGAATTGAATAAAATAAAATCTACTCAGAAGCTGTAGCATTCAGTATCTTCTTTCAGCATTTGGATGCAACAGGTAACCTTATAAAAACACAGTGTGAATATTAGTAAGTATACCTGTGATGAAAAAATGGCAGCATTGTTTGCATGATGGGCACCCAAAAAATCTTCATGGACATCTTAATAGGGACATGAAGAGGGAGACAAAAGTTTCATCCAGTCCAGCAACCTGTCTCTGACCATGGCCAGTGAAGGGACCCCTAGAGATGACCAGAGCAGCAGAGGCAGGACTAGTGACATTTCCCTGAAGCATGCTCAGTCTCCAGCAATCTGTAGCTCAGGGACCTCCTAACTACGACTTTATTTGCTGCAACCAGTAACTGTTGCTCTTTATCCTCTGGCTGTCTATACCCTTATCTTTTGGCTCTATTTCCACTGTAACTACGCATTTGGTATACAAGTGCGGGATGTATAACCCCTCCTTAGCTTTCTCTTCTCCAAGCTGAACAAATCCAAGTGGCTCAACCTCTCCTTGCACACCATGTGCTCCAGTCCCACAGCAATCTTGGTGGCTCTTCACTAGGTATGCTCCGCTACACCATGGTCTGTCTTAATTAACTTTCCTAAGCCTGTAATTGTTTAACATCCTTTGCATCCTATGGCAAGAAGTTATACAGCTTAACAGCATATTGAATAGCTTCCTCCTGGGGTTTTCTTGAATCTGCCTCATAGAGGGAATGTCCTACTCTTTACATTAGAAATCAGACTGAGCATTCACACTCTTCACCCTTTCTTATATGTTATAGACTTCAATCGTATCTTTCTTCAGGCAACTCTGTCTGGATATTTTAGTCGCATGCCATTCAACAGTGAAAAGGCCACAGGGCACAATGCTGAATTCCACAGTAGGACATCATGTAGTCCACCATGGTGTAAAGTCCAGGCCACTGTGTTTTAAAAGTTGTCCTTAATTTTGGTTTTACTTTTTTTTTTACTTTTGGGCCAGCAAGGGAGCAAAGATTATTACCGTAGATCTAACTGTGCATTTGCTGAGGTTTAAGTGACAGTGCGTTCATCACAATTTTCCACAATTTAAGAGTACAAAGATAGGTAGTGCACTGCTTAGTCCTTCCTCCATCACCCTATAGTAGCTGTTGCTATGTCATTATTTTCTATGCAAACCTATTCAGTTCCTATACAAATATCCATACATGGCAATGAACAGAAGGAATAAGTTACTACTACATTTCATGCTAACTCCCTACAGGAGCTCTCACACATGCAAAGCATGTAAGCTAGGGAAAGATGTTCCCATCTCATCCTTTCTGCATTAATCCTAGTTGAATTTCTGTCCCTTGTTTTCAGTGATCACTGAGGCTGTGTTTCTGCCTTCAGAATTATTATAAAGTTTCCTACACATGTTAACTGTTAATTTTCTTTAGCTAAAGCAATTCAGAGCAGTCATTGCTTCCCAATGGAACTGATGCTTCCAAAGAATATTCCAAATTAAAGAAAAATCTTGACTGTAGTTCTCCATGTTTGTGCTGTCTAATAAATAACTCAGTGGCTATGCACCTGCCCTGTCAAAAAAGTGTATCTAGGAATTCCCCAAGGAAAAATCTTTCCTGAATATTTCAGCATCTTGATGTACAACTACCTTTATCTGTCCCACACTATTCCTCTACTGAATAACCCAAGGGATACTACGGTCTGCCATGCTGGTGGTGTGACGACTCTGAAATGTGCCGTGCTGGGCTGAGAAACGTGTCACTGGAGGAGCTCTGAAAGGATAGCTCCATGTTGAATGATTTATTATGATAAAGTCAGTTAGTTGGAGTGAGCTTCTAAAATAAAATTACTACAAAACCCCACTCCTGGCAGACTGGAAAGTGAATGCCAAGTCATACTTTGCAAAGACAAAGAAACACTGTCCTTATGCCCACATAAATATAATCCAGTCCATGCTAGCTGAGTTTCCTCTTCAAAGTCTGAAACATTTAAAGAAAAATTAGACTGCTTGGATTTGTTTGGTTTTTTCCCTTTTTTAAGGCTCCAAGCAAATTTACTCCATGACTTTATCTCATTCCCCGCTTTCTGTCCTATGTAGCTAGTCATCACCAAGATACGGACAAGCAAATAGACCTTTGATTCTTGTTCCTTAATGCATTGTTCACAGCTGGAAATCAGAACTGAGCTTGTTTTATCTCGAAATGAACACTGTCAGGTCCTGGAAGCTTCCAGCTGACAGGCTGGGTATTTCAGCAGGAGCCAGGCTTTATAGCCTGCACTGCTGATTCACTGATACCTTGTAATCTGGCCTGGTTTTCAGCACTGGATTCAAATAAATATCTCTGCAGCAGAAACAGAAAGAAGGAGCTACAGAATTCCAAGCTTACTGCCCAGATTGCTTATAGCAGAGATCTCTCCTTTCTCCAGAGCTCTTAGACAGGAAGAAAAATCAATTGACACTGAATAACCAAAAATAGAGTATATATTTCTTTCCATTTAAACCAATCCAAGTCTAAATCAAATACCTTCTAATCACTGCTCTTCTTTTTTCTGTTTTTAAAGACATCACAGCCAAGTATCTGAAGCACAAAATAACTGTCTTGTGTGTTGCCACCATATATATGGCCATGCCCAGCATATATTTGATTGCAATGTTAAGAACCAGAGAAGAAATCCAGAGAAGGAAAACATTAAGTTTCAGCCAAGGGATCTGAACACAACTGATTTACAGTTGGCAAACACTGGTAACAGCTTCATCTGTGGAGACTACTGGCAAAATGACCCAAAACTCAAACTCACGATCAGATAACAGAGATTTAAAATGGTATCAGCAGAGCCAGAGGAACTCCCTATGTGCACATTCTCAGCTGGTGGCAATTGTGAAAAGGTACAGTTTAGGGTAGCCTTCAGTGCAAGAGGATTGATTTACCTTTGCTGCAACTATTAGTGTGCATATGTGGGGTTCCAGGGGCTCAGCTGTCATCCACATGCTCTGCAAAGCCTCTGGCCTTTGATTCTTTATCTGCACCCTAATTTCTTGAGAAGTGTTTCAGATAAAAAATAGAAAAAAAATTAGCATAATTTAATGGAATGAATGCGGGGAAAAGACAGTTTTGATGCTGTTGAAGTTTTGGGGGTTTTTTTTGCCTACTGGGAATGTGTTATGTAAACAGAAAAAGAGAAATAAAGCTGAAAAGAGAGTGTCTCCCATCAGTATTCTGCATCTGTGGGAGATGTGTTAGGTGTGACAGCCAACAGTAAGGGAACGTGATGACTGACGTGCCACAGGAATAATGAAGTCTGTCACTTCCCTCATTGTGCAAGTGCCACAGCTCATTCCTATTCTTTCTGCATTCACGGGGTATATACCCATATTCAGCACACACCAGAAAAAAAATAAATAGAATTTGTGCCTGGTATGGCCAGACCAAAGATTGTGTTTGCTGCCTGAAAACTCAATTATAAAAAAAAAATCCAATGTATTAAAGATATTTTTGTTCTCATACACTTATTAAAAAAAATGTTATTTGGAGGGCAGTGAATATACTCTTAAAAGTTTTTTCTAAAAAACACAGTCAAATTTTCATTTATGCTTGCTGGAAAAGTTATGTTGCAATATTTTTCAAGTTACTTTATATGATTATTGAAACATGAAATAGATGTGTAGATATATTTGGACAGAGACATATCAGTAATCTGCTGTATTTTGGAAGGAAATATATTTAATGAATAGAACTCATGACCCAACATTATGATCAATTCATTTAACATCAAATATGTGCCATGAAAAATATAATCCAACTGGATTCCAAGTAGAAGGAACATACTTTGCTAAAAAGCCACAAGAGGGAGTAAAGAGTTACTTTAAGAAATTTAAAGTTTGTAAAAACGTGTGCCCTGTATAAGCATGTATCCTGCATGCAGTGAGCAGCAAAAGAAGCACAGGCAGAACTGGAAGATGATTCCAGGAACTCTCAGTGCTACCTGGCTTGAGACCATCTATCAGTGCTCTAACAGGAGTTTAGAAACCAAGACATGTTAATTACTCAGTTGATTTTTCCTCTGTGTTCTGTTTTTGTACAGTGAGAGAAGCAGCTTAAATCTATACAGACAGAGAGTTTTTATTCAAGTTTAGCAATAGCTTGAAAAAACAGTTTTCTTGTCTATCTGAAAAGCTTTTGGTTTGTCTGCACTGAAACATCACCACAATGCAACCTATATAACAATGGACTCTTAGGAGTTGTATCATAAATTTAATAAAGTTTACTATATTCGTGATCCATCTAACCACAGAATCAGCAGCTACAGATGGCCTTTCTACAGTAAAGACAGGAGCATCTTCCTACTCTTTCTCTTTATGCAGGTTCTTTAAAGCATTCAAAATGGTTTAGTGCAGTCCAGTTCTGTGTTTTGTCTCCCTGTGAGCTGCATATGTTCAGTACATGTTCAGACTTCTCAGTAGGACAAGTAAACCAAATTTTGTGGTCTCAAAGACTTTTGGAGCAACATTTTCTGTAGTGATCACCAAAAGCTACAACCGGCTCTGCCAAGTGATTCCCCAGAGGGTTTGGTAAGAGTAGGAGGGGGCTCTGCCAGGATCTTTTTGGTTTCTGAGCTTGAGGCATCTGCTCCCTACAGAGACTGCTTCTCAGTATAGCAGCCCTGGGGTCAGCCCTGCCAGCCCAGCACCACCGGCACAGACATGCTGCTTCCCTCCAGCCCGGACACAGAGCAGGGATGCACACAACCACCACAGAGGTCACTGTGACACACAGGCAAGCAGGTCCTCAGCTTGGCAAATCCCTGGTGGTGATCACAAAGTGCCCGAGGGATACTGCAGTCAGGCTGGTGCCAGAGCTGATGGAGAGAGAAATGAGACAGCAACATATGGGCCATGTATGCAGCACTGCCTCAGACCTACCCGGAGCCTCCCTGCAGCTCTTGCCACAGGCTAGGCAAGAACAGCAGCACAGAAGGAGAGGCATTAGTCTTGCAGTCTCCAAAATATCATTTTTCCCACTTTTTTCTCACTCTATTTCCCACCTGCTGCCTGGGAGGATCTGGCAGAACCAGTGCTGTACTAACCAGGCTTGACAGTACCACTTCAGGGATGTGAAACACTGGCAAAACTTTTCATCTCTCCATTTGGCTTTCTTAGATATGCTGTGGTTTCTGTTGGCTTTTTATTTATTTATTTATTTTTACTGAAAGCCTGCATTTTCCTATAGGTGTTGGAATGGTCTGTGGCTTCTGCTGTGTGGCCATGCAAAGGTGTTCTCTGGTGCTGCTGGTCTGAACTCCCACTGTGTCTTCACCTGAGGTTGTCCTGACCTCAGCCAGAGGAGTGGGGAATTTAGATTCACTTTCCAATGCAGATCCACTTGGGTCAAAGTTTGCCTTTATTATATCATATGAAAGAAAAGGTTACTGATAAAGTCAAATGTGTATAAAGTGTCTTTTAGGCAATTGTCTCCCTTCTAAATTTATTTTTGTTTCATTTATTATTTGGTATGTAATACAATTATGATTGAGGGATTGTTTCAGTCTTTGTGTAGTCCTGAATGCAGTTTTGTTTTTCTGTGCATTTGATTTAGCATTAAAGTAGTTGTTTCTTCCTTGGTTCACAACCACATCTGAAATAAGTTTTTCCATGATAGTGAGGAAAACTGGCTAAAGTGTTTCTCTGGTGGAACTGCTAAATCTCTATGGATGACAACAGCTGTTCTTAGAGCAATTGTTACCCCTAGATCAGCACCTCAAGTCCTGATGACATTTCTGCAGGCTATGTAATATTTTTTTTTGCTGACTGTGTCTGGGAGCCCAGCTGTGAATGTGTGAGAGAATCCAATGCTATTGTGTTTCCACTTCCTCCTCATCAACAAGCAAGGGTTGTGTCAGACCCCCCTGGTATGCTGCTGTCTGGGAAGGAAATCAAATTTTCAGCACCAAGGTTTCCTAAGGTGATTATGCAAAGCTTAGCTAAGGCTATTCAGGAAAGGGGAAAAAAAAAAAAAAACAAAACCACGTATCACTGCGTAAAAGTAGCAGATTATTATCATTAATTGAATGCATGTATTTGGCAACAAGGAAAGATAGTACATACTGTGCTATAACATACCAGATGGCTTCCCAGAGAGACTCTTCTGTACATACTAATATGTTGGGAACAACACCAGACTAAGCAAACACAGGGATATTTTCTTGAGACTTAATGAAAGCTAAATATCCCCATACTAAATTTTTCAGCTCTCAGAACTTGTCTTAAAATCTGCTAAGTCCTAAAATACTTTTTTAACATGTGTGTGCAATAAAGGTGTCCTCTATCTACTACCCAGAGCGTTAAGGCTACCTGTAAGAGTGCTAGTGAGAAGGGGCTGGAAACCAGCCCAGGAAAGAAGCAGGTAGACCGCACTGGTGAGTGCTTGTGAAATGTGGCCATTTCAGTATAAAGAGTGCCACCTACACAACAGGTTTGTTAGGCATACTGGTTTTTTTCTAAGATGAGTAACATGGACCTATCTTGGCAAAAGGGTGACCAGGATTATTTTTCTCCAACAGAAAATGTCTTTCTTTGGGAAGTATAAAAAAGGTCTCAGGGCAACAAGGTAGCTTAGAGACAGACTAGTGTGCTGGAGGAGATGACAAAGACCTGCGATTTCTCCTCAGCCTGCAGAGCAGTATCTTCAAGTCAGTAAATTAATGAATGATGGGGAAGGCTTCTGTTTTTCCCTCTGTCCCACAAAGATGGTCTTAGCTTACAGTGTAGGACCATGCCCTGCAGCTAACTCATCATGTCTGTCATGAGAGATGAAAAAGGAATCAGACTCATGAGTCTCAGACTGGAAGCATTCGAATAATGGAGGTCAGTGGGAAAACCTGAAGATGCTGTTGTGAGAGTTAGTGGACCCTCTTGGGGGAACTCTTGAAACTGTTAGAGGAACACCTCTCAGGAGACACCTAATTTTGTACAAGCCTACCTTGATAAAGTCTGAGGGTAGACCTGTCTTTTTTACATTTTGCCTCTCACCTATGAAGTGTATAATATTTTTCGTTATCCTAATTGCTTTAATTGGCGAAGGGGAAATAATCTGAAATGGCAGACTGGATGTTTAATGCTTTTAAGCACAGCCATTCCTGCTGCTCCTCAGACATCTACATTCATGTTACTGCTAACTTTTGGGGCCTTACTCCTCTGTGGATATCTGTGCATTTACAGGGAAGAGGTTGGCTTACAAAGCCCATTCCATTATTCTTTGTGCCTGAAAGGAGTACCTTATTTCTAGAATACTTAAAATTGTTTACAGAAGAGAGGAGGGCAGTCCAGGGAACACCTCCAGTCAGAAGAGGTTTTACTTTAGCTATCTAAAAGTTAACATCTAATGTGTGCTAGATTTAACAGAACTATCCCTAGATGTAACTTTGCACCATTCTCTCCTTTTGAGTATAGGCAGAACTATAGGCTTTACAGCATTAGCTTTATCGTTACATAAGAAAGATTTTGGAAATGTAGGATTTCCCCCTCTGAATCCAAGATCAATAGACTAGTAAAAGGTCATCTTCTTATAGATTAGAGAGGATAGGATAAATTCTTCATAGGGTCAGTTAGAAAACAATTAATTTAAAGAACTCATGAAGATGACAGTGAGGAGTTCTAGGGCTTGCCACGTAGGAAATCAGGTTAGAGTAAGTAGAAATTTGTATATTGCACCTTTTTTGCAGGTAATCTACTTGCACGTTTTTCTGTTGTGTAATCAGAAATAAAAACTAGGAAAAACTGAATCCACACATGCAATAAAAATACATTTAGTTCCAAGACAAGAACTGTGAAAGAGTTCCCTTTATTTTTGCTTTTGTTGGTTTTCCTGTTGAAATTTGCTAGTATACTGAGTGGAAAGGATTGAAATAATTTTGCTGTAGTTTTTCACTCAATCAGTGCCTGCAGATTTATATACAGTGCTTGGAGCACTGTCTTTTAAAAGTCAGTATTTATTTGTAGTTTAGTGCTGTATATATGATCCTAAATCACAGACTTCTGGGATTTGCAACAAGTTTTTGTTCTGCTTTAATAGTGTGTAAAATGTATGGGGAGACAGGAGGTTTAAAATGAAATTTAGGAAATTTCCTAGGTAACAGTTTCTAAGTGACATTAAAAAGGCCTAATATGCTCAGCATCACCTAGTTCCTAATTTATTTTGCCATAGAGGACATGTTAGGACACAGATAGCATTATGAATTCTGGCATTTTTTGCCAGTGTAAGAAATTGCGTAGAAGTGCATTAAGCTTTGAGTTAGGGTTAATGAGGCTTTCTACTGCTGTAAGACTTAGAAGTTGCAAATAAGTTGAAGAGAAGAATTATTTAAGTGCTTTTAAATAAAAAGGCTAGGCCAATATGATTGAGTAATATCAAATATTCCTTACAAACATTTCCATTGGGATTTTTGGTTCTCTGGGAGAAAGAGAGAGAAAAACTGAAAATGTATATTTTGATCCGAAAGCAAAATTATTTTTCACTGAAATTGAAATGAGAAAAATGCTGTCTGGTACACAGGAGAAGGGAACAAATCTTGAAACCTCATAAGCTAAGAAAAAAATTGCAGTTGCCAAACTCTGCTCAGCCTCTGTCTTCAGCTTCTATAGAACGTGAGGGAGATGAGTATACTAACGCCTAACTTTAATTCTAAGCCAGCCATATGAAGTGAAATAGCCCCACATTTTTACCTTGTCTGATTACTTCTGTGTGGTATGCTGTAGAACCACTATATCAAAGTACTTAAAACTCTGTCAAGATAGTTACAACCCAACTGTTACAGGGAATTAACTGTATTGATTAGGGAACTAATTTTCTCAGCAAATAGCACAGGAAACAACTCTATAAACTGCTAGTAGTGCTCAATGTTTATTGAAATGTTACAAGTGCAATCCCTCTGAATCAGCAGCTGTGACCATGAACAAATGCTGACAGCAAAACCAGAGATCATCTATTACCATGAAGGATTGCTCATCTCAACCTTTAGATTTCAAACATGCTTAATTGCAATAGCCCATAAATATGTGTATTGCTCCCTACCACTGGCTCCTAGCCATAAGATTTCATCCTGTGCACCTTACATTTTAGGAAGAGGCAGGCAAGACAGCAAAATCTGCTGTATCCACAAGCCATTTACTTGCTTGTAGCATAGGTTTTTCCAGCTCTTAATGGGAGTGCACCCCAGAGAGCCAGGAAATGCTTGTACTATGCAAGTGCAAATGGTGACCAACAGGTCGCAAAAACCTCTTCGGGATGTACCCAGTGTAGGCAGGAGCTGTTCTGCCTCTATCACAGAAATTGATTGCCTTGGCACGGAAAGAAGGTTTTAACTCAGCTGATCTCTACTACAGGTTCCTGTTGCTCTTAAAGTCCCTTACTAGGCTTTCATATAAATAAGAAAGGTTTTCTGAGAAAAGCAATGACATTAACAGTGGGCAAAAAAATACTGTTTAGCCAATATGCCACCTTAATTCAGAATCTGTGGGATAATGGTGACAAACAGAAGCAGACTTGTTTGGCATGGATGAAATGGTGATGACTGTATTAGGTCCTGCAAAAAAAAAAAAAAAAAGTGGCAAAATCTTTTTTGCCTTTGATAATTGATTCAATTGCTCATCAGAATCTCATGTTCTCTTTAGTAATTTCTAAAAATAGCAGGTTTATTTTTGAACCTATTACTTCACAGTAAATAAAGAGTACAGTGTCTGAAATGTACTATTTTTCAGGGGTTGTGCAAAGTTACATCCCAAGAAAAACACAGTTTTCTTAACAGTATCACATTTCAAAGTGTGTTGACAAGGCAGAATGAAGTGCCATACTCAACCCCCCCCCCCCAAAAAAGCATTAAAAGTGATAAGGAACATGTTTTTACCATTCTTATCATAAAGATCGCGTGATACTATCCCCCCTCACATATAGCCTACAGTAACTGAACGTAGAAACTATACATTTCGAAACTATACATTTCGAAAACCACTAGATGGCACTAAATACCTGTCAATGGAGCCAGCTGTGCCACAGGCCTCTTCATACTTTACATCATCTGAAGGAAGGTCTGAAGGTATGATGGGGGTATGAAATAGCCTTCTGTCATACTGATGCTCTCATTTACTTTTTTTTATTCCTTCATCTTGTCTGATTCAGATTAATGAAGTTCAGCAGTTTCAAATTAATCAAACTTCAAGAAATTCTTTGTCAGAACATTTTGGTATGGATTATTATATAAATAAATTAGTACATGATACACACAAGGCTAAAGCTCTAACCTACATATAAACTAGGGGGAAAATGCCTATAACTAAAAGGCACTTCTTGGAAATAGTAGTTTCTACTGCCCTGGCTAATAAAGAAGACATTATTTGTGACAAAAAGTAACTATGACTCTCTCCAAGTTTTTCTTTGCTGAACCTTCTGATACAGCTTGGTATGATCAGTCCTCAAGGACAACCCTGGTTTTGCCTCTCACAGAAACGTTCAATCATTTTGGAGGATGATTTTGAAGGAAAAAAATCATATGATAGCAAAGAACAATGGTTCAGTTTCTCTCAATGTCAATAGATGAGCTGTTAAGAACACAACCCTGGCAATTGTTTCATGCCAGGTGTGTGAGAACGTTCCCATGGTGGATCACAAAGTGAAGGCCACAGTTCCTTTCCTATGACTTAGCACAAGGTGCAAAGAACAGAAAGAGTTCAACATAAATTAAACAAAATGGCTTCATGGGGCAAAACAGATTTACTACACTGACTATATCACATACATAAGCATGTCATAGTCTGGTATTTATGGATAGACTCAGACAAACAGGAAGAGAAGCAAGTAGTCCTCCACTGCAGCTATGCTTGGTTTTGACAGCAGGGAAAGTAGCTATGGGAGGTTCAAAAATATAGTATTAGGCTTATTTTTCCTACCAGAAGTAACATGAACGCATTTTAATTCTAAACTGTTTACATGCTGCTGTTTTTCTGAAAAAAAATCTGATTCAGCTCATAAAGGGCAGGTCTTCCTATCCAAAGAATCCAATGAGAATGCTGATTCTTGCACTGGGAATCAAGATCTATTTTACTGAACATATAAAATGACAACATAATGACAATTCCAGCTTCCTAAGTCCCCAGTAGAAAAGGGGCAGATTAACTGTCTCCAAAACTGGCTGATTTTATATACATTCCCCCCCGCCTCTCCCCCAGGAGACATGGTTGAGTGTTCAACTAGTCCTGTTGACTGAAAGAGAATCCTCTCTGATTTTTATTCCTGGGGGTTGTTTGGAGAAAGCTCAGAGGAACAACTACCTGACTGTTAAAGCACTTTGCCGAATGGCTGGTGTTTAGCTTCCCATAAACCGGTTACAATCAGCAGCTTCAAATCTCATAAGCATCTTGTGGGTTAGCAGCAGAAAGCAACACAGCTGCAATCAAGTAGAAATTTCAAGCATTCTGGGCACAAAGACTTTTCAAAACATGTTTTCCGGTTGGTTGAAAACAGTAGATGGAAAGAAGAGATGGTTTACTCTGTTCTTTTTGAAGATTTATATGGCAGGTCTATTTCCTTCATACCTTTTTAATGGGCTGATACTAAATTACTTCAAAGAGGGTGCATTTATTGCTGCAACCAGTTCACAGTTCAGCTAGATCTCAGGCTTTACATTTGTGGCAGGAATAGATTACAGAGACAGAAAGTTCAGGATTTTGCCCCTCTCTCCCCGTCAACAGATCTGTGCTCTAACCTCTCACCTGTTTTGTCCCTGTATTGCTGCTTATCTTAAACATCTTTCTTCTCTATAATAACAGCTGGGTCCTCCACTGGTATTCAAACACTGAAATGTAGAGAGAAGGACAGGACAGAGTTACAGTGATATGTGAAATGTGTGACATTTTGAAAATAAGATAAAACAAAAGTACAGACAAAGAATTGCCACTTACATCTTGACTGAAACACAGAAGTAAGGAAACAAACCTTACCTGAGGTACTGTATTTGAAATGGGAACCTTTGTATTTACTGACGCAAAATCTTAGCAGCATCCAGACCCCTTGTGGGACTGCAGCAGGAGCAGCTGTAGATTCTTTGCTTTGGCTCTTTAATTAATATCTCCCTGCCTTTGGTTTATTTGCACACCAGCAAAGCTTTAAAAGAAGTGTGTTGCAGCTTCAGCATTAAGTGAAGGCTGAAATCCATTTTCTGTTTACCTTAACCTTTGTTTGGCTGGGAGTACCACATACATTTAGCTATACAAAATTTTAACCTCCTTCCAAAATAGCTTCTTAAAAAGATTTGTATTGCTGTTTTGAGACTCTTGGGTGGAGGGGATGTATAGGGTATGTCTGTATTTTTTCCTGTCCCTTAATCTATTAATGAAACACTTGGGCACACTCAGTCAATATTGTCTTGAGACATTTGGGCACTCACAGCCAGCTGCTTGTTGGCTGGATCCATATCAAAGGCAAATCTGGCGCAAGGCAGACTTTGGAGGGCCAAAGGAGGCTGTAGTATAGAAAGAACCAAACCTAGAGAAATGAGCCCACAGAACTGCAGAGCTTTCTTCCAATTAGTCATGTTGAACCACTTAAGCATATTTTTTCCTAACTCTATATATTTTAGGTTTTTGCCTTTCAATGGGACAGTGTAGCCAAATTAAATAGAAATTACCATAGTTATTAAATGGCAATTAGGGTTTGTTTGCTGCATTGCATTTCTTTCAAATTAATTTACTATTGCTATATTGGTGAACAGTTAAACCATTTGATATGCTTGAATGTGCACATTAATATAATTTAAAGAGCATAATGATTACCCATTTTATTACTTCTGTATTGTAATGCTGAATTAATTTATGCCAGTTATAGCTGATTATTATGCTTATTAACATCAGTCAGTGCTCTTTAACAATCAGTTGAGATCTAACACTAAGTGCCTTGTTAGAGCTAAATTAAATGCTGGAGACACTCTGCTCGCTCTGTTACCCTATCCAGTTTCACTGTAGTTTTCTTCCTTCTACCTAGTAACCACAGAAGCTGGATTAACTGCAGCAATTACATGCCTCATTAGCAATAAACAATACTAGCTGGCTGCTGGTGGTTATTGTGCCACAGGTGCACATAGCCATTACAACTGTCTCAGCAGACAGAGGGGGATACAGCGAAACCTCCTCTCTCTGGAGTGGCTAATCTCCAGTAAATAGAAGGTGTTTCCGCCTGCTAATGACGAGGTATGACAGGCATTGTTGACATGCTCCATAAAGCTGCAGAACAAGGCAAAATAAAAAAAATATGGCTGCTGCCTCTTTATGACTAACTAAAGAACACGGATATATACTTTTTAAAATTTCTATATAAACAAACTGCAATGCCCACAGTTAATGTAAAATGTGTAGAAACTATATTTTCAATGTTCTTGACTTTTGCCTATACTAAAGAGCTTCATGTGAATAAATAATGCCACTTCCAGCTACATCAGATCAACTTAACTGCTGATTAAATGCAAGTCTTTTTTAACTAGAGAAGAAGGGTGGTATCAGAATTTTAAAAACATGCTGGAGCTTGCAAAAGTTTTCTCCACTTCAGGAAAGGGTATATGTGTTCTGGTCCCTGCTCCAAATCCTTGTTTCTTTCGTTTTCCTCATTGAGTTCTTAATGTGAAATAAAAATAAAGCCTCAGACTCTCTATAGTGAGAGTCAATATAGATGAAGGATTTTGCCGTAAGAGCTTTTGCTGAAGGTGCTCTGATGGGAGATGTTGCAGAGAAAATAGAAGAGCTAAGAAGACTCAGGTGATCCCACAGGTGACTCAGGTGACACCTTGGTAAAGCCAAACCAGCAACCTGCTGCCTGCCCAGGATCCTGAAGCAAACAGCTCCCTTGCAACTGGAGAAAAAGTCCAGTGTCTGCAAAATGATACCGGATTATTTGCTAGTCCAAATACTAAATAAACTTTGGTGACTGGAAATGCCGAATAAGGATATAGCACTTAGAGGACTTCTTGCCATTTGTTTATAAAAGAGACCGTTGGAGAAAATATTATATATATTGTGTTTCATAGAGCCTGACTGAATGGGGTTTCATTAGGTGTTACGTGTGGTTGAAACTTCACACAGTGTTTGCATGTTTGATTGGTGTACTATAAAGTTTTTGAGCAATCTCTTCAGATACGTATCCCAGGTCTAATGGTCCACTTTATCTGTATCTGTATCTTTCATGTGTCTATCTATATATCTTTAAACAGGCATACAGACATGTCGCGAGTATGAGATGCTGATAAGATATAAGATGGCAGCGGAAGCAGGCAATGAGCAAAGCTGCACAGAGCAGTGGAAGAGAAAGAAAATATCATTTGCGTTATCATTTCAGCTAGATCTCATCTTGAAATGATAGATGCAGGCCCTTTGTGAGCCTGGCTCAGCTAAATAGGCCTGTAAATGCATATCCTTCTTTTTTGTCAGTTAAAGAGGGAAAGCTGCAGCTCTTTATGGCAAGGAGCGACTACTAGTGCAATGTACTAAGGATAAGAGTAGTTTCTTTGGTGGTATCCCCCCATTCCAGCCTCCCTGTCTAGGATCACACACCCAGAGCACACCCCTGGGATGGCTGGAGAACAAATCCGGATATTCCTTTCTACTTCAGCCTGAAATCCAATAACTCCATGCATCAGTGTATTGCCAGAAGAATAAGAAAAAATGCACAAAAACCAGCTGCAGGAAGGCAATCATCAGCTCCAAACTAGAGCAGAAGAAGAGAAAGTCTAATCTCAAATCACTCTAGTCCCAAATAAAAAATTGCTTTATGAACTGCTGTCAAACCCCTAAGTAATAGCAGCCACAGTATAATTGGGTTTGACAATGAAAGCAGCATATACCAAAATTAATCATGATGCTAGACTGTGTAAGAGAATGGCCTAGAAGGTCCAAAGAAATTTTACACTAATTAGAAGGAAGAATATCAGCTGATCCCTGTATTTATTGTGGAGGCATTTCCTGTGTGGGATAAGAGACCCCCAGAAACCATGTCTAACCTTGCAAGGAGGAAGATGCGAAAGGATTCACTACTGTTCTTAATAGCAATGGTGTGCAGAGTGCCTGAGCCATTGGGCAGAAATGCTTCAAAAGCTGGAAACGTGTTTTGGTAGAAAACAGTAAAATACAAATTAAATCCTTACAAATAAAAGTGTGGAATAAAATAATTAGGCCATGAAAAAGAAAAAAATAATCATACCTATTAAATACAGAAGCTCAGTTTGATGACTTCTTTGACTGAGAAGTAGGAAATTGAATGAGGGGAGCAACTGAGGAACAGGGGAGAAAAAGTTTATGGAAAATACACTGACACCATGTTTTCATGACAGGATGTGGAGTTGTTTTTATTTAAGGTGATAAAGGTGAGCAAGAGGAAAAACTCCTGTTTTCTGAATTTTGTTAGCAAGAAGTCATGGAAGGTTTGAGACTTAAAGTTTGGATGTACCACTGTCTGCCACTACAAGCGCAGAGGAAGCCTTTCACTCTGTATGCAGCTTCCAGACTCAGACCTGTCAAAGCTGGCAGGTCCACAGGCAGTAGGTTTTGTGTGTCTCATTTTTGGACCTATCATACAAGCTCAGTAGATCTGCACGTATGTGACAAGCCCTCTGTATCACAGACAAGTCTGCACTGTGCAAAGCAGAACAGCTTTCTCCTTGGTGTGCAGTAGAGCTGCTCTTTATAGACACCATGGTCATTTGTCTGGGATTTTTGAACATCTGGTAGCCTGGGCTGCTAGCCATCCTGAAATCTAGCAGTCTACCACCAAAACCCAAAAAGTTGGCAAGTGTGAAACGTTTTTTCTTTTCTTCAGTAAGTGAGATTTTTTTCTCACAATTCTTTTAAAATACAGCACTCATTGATGGCCTCTGAACATCTGCTCTCAGCTGGAGCAGAGGGGACACCAGACTGCTACTACTGGGCATTTAATTGAGGTATATAATTCCCTTTTGGAGAAAGTGTGCTGGCAGCTGTTGTTTGGTAGCCTCCTGACTTGTGTGTTTACATGCATCATATTCACAGACGACTTTATCCTCCAGTATTTGTCCAGGATTCAAAATATGACTTGGACCTCTCCTGGTCCCAGTGTGATTAGACTCCGCAGTGCCCTTCCTCTGACAAGCTGCCCAGATTTCATTTTTAGCTGGCTAAATCCTACTGAATATCACATATTTTCCAGTTGTTATGTGAACTCCAGATGTTTCAATGAAGAGGAAAATCTTGTTTGACAGCCTGTTGCCACTGTAACTTGCCTCACTGGTTGCTTTTTTGATGTAATTTATTCCCTTAATCGGTGATGAAGGGATGTAACTTAGTGGGTCAGATCATCAGATTCATACTGATATCAGTCCACTGAAGCCAGGCTGTTTTACCCCTCTTGTATGTCAGCCTTCTCCTCTCACTCCTTTCTTTTTGTTCCTTTTACATCAGCAGCTGCAGGCTTCAGCTGAGATGAGGCTGTCAGTATCTTAAGCATAATAGAAATGCATAAAGACTGCCACTCTTCCAGAAAGTTCAGATCCATGTTCAGACAGTCTAACTCCCACAAAAGTCCTCATGTCCAGTGATTTCAACTGTTTGTTTCTAAGTTATGTTTGTCTTTATTTAGACTCAGAAGCAGAAAGTGAAATACTCGGCATCCTCTGATAGGTTGGCAGCAGGGCACAGCATAGAAATAAGGTTTCTACTTTGAGATTTAAGTCCCATGCAGTGTTATTTGTGTCCCCACTTTAATCCAAGGTTGTTAATATTTCCGTATGAAAATTGTATGAAAATTTTCTTACTCCTGTGTGGGCCAGTGTTTAATGATGTCTCCCTACCAGCTTGCAGGCTTGCTGCATTTCCAATGTCAACTCAAAAAAAAAAAAAAAAAGGCCTTTGAGCAGAGCCTGGCTGTTTACGCTGTGCTCTCCTCGTGCTCTCACATGCACACGGCAGGCCTTTCTGCAAGCTGCCTGACTGACAGGTTCCTGCAATCTTTGGAGACAGCCAGGGAAAGAGAATGAGAGAGACATGTTCAGAAAGAGTTTCATTTAGTGTGTCAGAAATAAAAGCAGCCCTTGAAATCTCTTTGGAGGTGGAGGGGGTGGGGGAGCAAACTCTGGTTTGCAAACAGCTGAAACTTCATCCCTTCCTTTCCCTCTCCCTCCATGTAGCACCCTTATATTTCAATGCTAAGTGCTTTTTAAATTCCTCCTGGTGTGACTTTATTTACATGAAGGGAAAGGGATGTTATGCAAAGCAATTGCCTCTCGTCCCCCTCTCCTGAGTGCAAGGGCCAAGCACATTTCCTGCCATCTGTTTAACTCCATCTCCTGATGCTCATAATGAACCTGGCAGTGCCGGGCAGATGGAAATAACTGGCAGGCATAGCTGTTTACTTGTAACGGCAGCCCTAATTTGTTAGACTTGCCAGGCAAGTCCCCAGTGGTCAGATATTTCAGAGTGATGAAGGGTTATTAAAAGAGCTCAGGTGAAGAAAGCTCTTCCCAGCATATGGACCTGAGCTGAAGGCTGAGTCTTGCCGCTGTGCCAGAAGAGCAGCAGAGCTCGATGCTGCTATTAGCTGAATTGGGGCCAGGCTCGCTGACCTTGTCTGGTGGCAATTCTCACTCGGTCCCACACTGACCTGGGCTTCGTTAGCTGTACCGCCATCTGCCACAGATCATATTTATCTCAACTTAAGACCTCATTGAAGAACAAGAGGAGAAATGTGATTAGGTTTTTGTGTGTTGCCTACAAGGCCGTTTGCCTGGTAGAAGGCACATAGGCAGCTACTCCAGTGAAAAAGCCTTTAGAAAATAAAAGGATAACTGAATAAAATGTGAATGTCATGAGAACGCTC
Organism: Harpia harpyja; assembly: GCF_026419915.1. Classification (NCBI taxonomy): domain Eukaryota; kingdom Metazoa; phylum Chordata; class Aves; order Accipitriformes; family Accipitridae; genus Harpia; species Harpia harpyja. The sequence goes on along the minus strand of NC_068940.1, from coordinate 95,012,341 downwards.
TAGGGGGTTGCTGATTTGTTTCTCTTTCTACGGCATTAGTATCTTTTCTTTTCTTCCCCCTCTCCCTCTAGTATGAGGTTAGAGATGAGAAACTGAGAGAAATAAATATTTAGTGTCACTGAAGCTGATTCATTAATAAAAAAATTTAAAAGCAGAAAGAGAGAGGGGCTTAGAGAAATGCGAACCTTAGAGTCATCTAATACATGGGACTTAAAGGAACAATTCTTTTTTCTATTACAGGATTACTTGCCCCTTTTTAAAATTTATCATTTATATTACATCTGGGGTCAATTTTTGACAGTCTCATCAAATCTGGGGTAGAGTATAGTTCAAATAAAAAAGAAGACAGAAACCTTTTAGAGAAATAATTCCTGTTCCTAGAAACGTCTGACCAATTTCTTATCTTCCAGCCAATTGAGCATTTTAAAATCATATTTTAAAATTGTACAAGATGCACATATTGTTTAGAAGTGAAGGTCAAGTGTATATAGGGATGCCTTCAGATTTTTCTGGTTTAAAGCCTGTATTTCTTTGTGCAAACTATGTAGATGCATATTTACACATTCTGCCAACACATTTGGCATTCCCTATGTTGAACTGTGGCCTCTTTGCACACAAATGTTCCCTCCTGTTCTGGATTTATCATGTTTTGAGGCTTGCTTGAAACAGGGAAGGTGAGGAAAAAAAAGTTGCATCATTCACTTTAAAAAACAAAAGTATTTCAAGGAATGTATACTTTTGAAAATACAGGTATGTCCATCAGCCACATGGTCATCACCACTCTAACTCAGGATCCAGCAAATGCAATGGGCTGTATCAGTAGCAGTTGTTTGGATAAACTAATCAGCAAGTAACTCTGAATCCATGTGATAAAACATGAGCTTGAAAGAATCATTTTATATGATGGCGGAGAGACAGAATTCATCATAGCTCCACTATGAATTATTGCCTAAGACATAGCTCTTTCCTTTTCTTCCTTCTTTTTCTCTCAGGATGTCATATTGTTTCCTGCAGTGTCACGTTGCATGTGTAATGCCAATATATTTCATCCAGGCAGAACTTGACTAACTTTTTGTTTTAGGAAGGATGAGTTAATCTTGCACAGACTAGAGCAGTATACGTTTAATTGTGATTGGCTCCAAAACAAGCACCCACCCAGGTAACAAGTATGATTTATTTCTCTTTTTATGGAAAGCAAGTCTCCATATTTTATGGCTGTTCTAAGACATTAAAGAAAACATTAGACCTGAAGGTTACTATTCATCTAATTTGAAATGTTCAAGCATGATACAATTGAGATCCAGGTGTCATAGGCTGTGAACCTGCTGACAGCTTTTTTATGAAGTATTTGAGAGATACAGTGGTTTATGTAACAGCAGTAGGGGACTCCAGTTTCTTACCTTTATATCAGATCAGTTCCCCAATATATCTCCTCTAAAACACATGCCAAAATCTTTGTCAGAACTACAAATGCCCATAATTCCTAGTAAATTTAAGAATTGCCTCCCCTTGGCTTCCACTGCCTGTCTACTTCAATCTGTGCATGAACTTTCAGCTGTCAGCTTGTATTAGTATCTTAGATTTCAGAAAGCAATACAGACTAAAGGAGAAATATCATATAGAAAATATTTTTTTCTCTCTCTCTCTTTTTTTTTTTTTTTGTCCCAGTATCTTGGCAAATTAGTTATTCTTTTGGGGAAATATAACATCACAGCAAATCCATGCCCGTTTCCATAAACAGTGAAAGAGGACTTTCCGTTTAGTGGAAAGATAAACCAACTGAAACCCACTGTTTCTGCTCTGGTAGACTTTTCATTCTGAAAAATCAAAGCCGCCTTTTACCCAGAAATAAAATCTTACACTGTAAAGCATTGATATAATTCTTTTTGATTATTGTTTTTTGGGGGGAAAGAAAAAAAAAACAGGCAAAAAACCCCCAGCAAAACAAAACAAAAACCCAAAACCAAAACAACAAAACCCCCAAACCAACCAAACAAAAAGAACCTCTAATTTAAGTTATGGATGTTAGAATTTTGGCATGCCAGAAGCCATACATTTGCCTAACATCTGATCTTTGCCATGCTGCCCTTTGTTACTTCTGAATACAGTATAGGGGAGAAACTCCTTGTTGACACTCCAAGCTGCTAAGTCTGGGACTGCTGAGCAAGTAAAACTCTGCTGTTGATTTCTTCTCTTTCAATATAGGAGACTTCATAGTGCAAAGTGATTAACAAGCTGCTTGTTAGTAGGTTATCACAGAAATTACCCCCAGTGCACCCATTTTGTGGAAATGCCAGGTTCCTTCTATCAGTTTTCAATGGAGCCTGGAGGTTTTCAAGATGCTCTGTATATGAAGCACAACACATTTTGGTCAGCACTTGAGACCTACTAATCCTTCTGTAAATGACTGCTTTTCTCCTAAAGCTGTAGGAAACTTCTGAGATTCTTACTCCATGCAATATACTACATCAACTGGAAAGTGAAATAGCTCTTAGCATTCATGCTTTTTTAATTAAAGAATCATCACTTTTAAAGTGAAATCTCCATGAATCTTAAGTTTGCACTAAGATAAGAATATCACATCTTTTTAAACAACCATAGGTTGCAATGGCGAGTAAAGAAAAGCCTTCATAGCAGAGAATCTTCATGTTTCCAAAAGCAAAAAAAAAAAAAAAAAGAATATGAGTTTGGCATTAAGACCACTGCAGAATCATACAACTGAGTGTCTTCAAGTTACACAAGTTTTTCCACTGTGTTACCTCACAAGTCAGTCAGAGGACATTGCTGTATTAGACCTTGCGGTGTTATTCCAAGGTCAAGAATCTTTCTATGGCAAATATACAGCTAACTGTTACAGTAACAAGCACAGCAAAAATAATACAGACAGTTTTGGCAAATATGGAAAATATCTCTCACATTCTTAAAGAAACAAAGAGTAGAAAAACCTGGCCATTGCTGAATGTTTTCCCAGACATTAAAAATTTCTGAATGTGGAATAACTGTCTTGTATTATTTTACACACAAATTGCAGTGAATGCTACTTAAAGAGAAACTGATTTTGCTATTAATAATGGCTACAAATAGTTTATCTGTTTTCTTGCTTTTTATTAGTTACTTCGCCACTTAAAACAGTGGCATTTGGGCAAGGACCCAGTTCCAAGGATCAAGTTAGCTCTGCATCACTGATGAATGGGTCTAACAGCAGTCATATGCAAACTAAATTGTATCCAATCCTGTAATATGCTTAGTATCACTTGCCTATTTCTCTCTTACCTGTGGGAGATGTCAAAGGGAATATAAAGTATTGTTGGTCATTGATAATTATTTCCTTGTGAATGAACTTCCATGAATGCAATACTCTTAAACACATTCAGAATACTGCTAGCAAAATAGCTTGATGCTTTTAGAACTGCTGGGTTATGGTTTCTGTCTGAACAGGTATTTAGCAATACTAGCCAAAAGAAGGTATCTGCAAAAATTAGTATAGATAGCTGCAAACACACTGGGAAGAATTCAGCAGAAAATGTATAAATACTTTGAAAAGATTACTGAAGACTGAGCTGTCCAAAGGAAATGGCCTGTCATTCAAGGTAAAGTACATTATGAATTACTTCATTAATTTTTTTGCAGGCTGGTCAGATTTATGTTCACATTTCTGTGTGTCAATTTTTCTTTAAAAGCAAACATTTTTCTTGATTTCCAGTTCAGATTTTGAAACAGTTCTGTCAAATTTCATGTATCATTATATATATATATATGTGTGTGTGTGTATATATATGTGTGTATGTGTGTATATGTGTGTGTGTGTGTGTGTGTATCAGCAAAATTATTAGTAAATATTCAGGACACTGAGTTAATAACAGGAAGGTGGTTTTCTTTGTGAGTTGATGATGTTGGCTTGCATAGTACATATAAATCACTTCTCATGTAATTCAGCACAGTGTTATTAAAGTAACACAGTGAAACTAGGTCATTAAACAGTAAATGCAAACAAATTGTCAAGGCTTGTGCGTGAACTCAGTAAATTAAGGTGTTTATAAAATAAAATAGCTTAATGACCCATTCATTTACAAATTTGTAGCAGTATTCAATTATTTTTGGTATTGTCATAAAATACATTGGTCCAGAAAACCAAAGGAGTGTACATTAAGTATGGAGAAACTATATTCATAGCCCAAAAGCTCATACTCTATATCATGCTTTTGGTGATCAAGCTGAGATATGCACAATGTCACTTATAATACTATATAAACATGCTTCAGTGTAATGTAGTTATAGTCAAACTCCTACTGAATATTGCTTGAGCATTCACTTAATACAGATAACAGGAAAGTGTACATGACTATTTAAAAATATATTGTTTGACAGTATCTCCATAAATTGTCTCTTTTTCTAAAAAGCAAAGGAAGTGCTTAGCAATTCTTATTAAGAACCCTAATTATTTATTTGCAAACCCACTTACTTCAGAAAATACTTTTCCTACAAAAAATAGCAGGAAGAATATTTTAAATAATTTCTACATGGATACTCTTACTCCTCCACAACTTTTCATTCCTGTTAACACCTCCACACCACCATTTGCCACACAGCATGGAAAGTGATAGGACACTTTCTAGACTTTAGTATTGAGTGACCAAATAAAGAGGAAGCCAATATTAAAATATATTTTATTTTCTTTTTCATGCTTTTGTTCTCTGTAGGGATTTGAACAACTAAATAGAACTGGTTTTCTAACCTATAATAGCTCCCTCATTTCCTTGACAGTTGTTTTCCTAAGCATTCCCAAAGGTCAATCAACTATTCTGTAGGAACCTCTTCACTCCCACATATGTTGAAGAGCAAGGCAATAGATTCTAAATTATAACTCGAAAACCCAGGGGGAAAAAGTATATATCCCTCATCATAGGTGTTGAACAGAAGACTTCATGAAAACAGGGAACCAGAGGCCAGAGAAAGAAAGAAAAGCGACATAAATACTCCTTGGATAAATCTAAGATGGCCAGTCATATAACAAAGCATATTGACATCTCCCTCTGACTTTGCAGTCTGAGTACCCATTTGTTGATAGTGGCATCATTACCTATTCCTGGAAAGACATATTCATTTTACCTTGCAGATGTCCCTTCCCTCACAAGAACTCTAAGAAAACAGTACCTTAATTCACCTACAGGACAGCTGCTTTTAAGACCATCACAATATCAATACATGAGATAGGCTCAGGATTTAACTCATGTATCTGAGGGAAAAAAAAAAATACTATCCCATACTTGTAGATCTTTTTATGACTTGTGATAATACATGAGTACACATATGGTATGGTAGTTGCATCGCACGTCTGAGAAGTATCTCCACAGTCTTTACTGGGTGATATTTTGTCTCTTTCCTTAAAGCTGAATACTGCTGTGAACCAGAAGATGTGGTTTTGTTGCCGCCTTTTCCTGGCTAAGCTAGTCCAGAAGTCTCTCAGTGTGCACATAAGATGATCCAAGACCAAGTTTCCAGCTTTGATTTTGGTATTTATTCTTTATTTTCCAGTCACATATCCCAGTGACATACTTGGTAGGGCTGTTTTCCAATACAATGCCATCAGTACTGGTAATGGAATATGATAAATTAATGTAACAGTGGCAAGCAGGCTCGGGCAAGTAAGTCTTTTAAGAAGTAGGCTGATATTAGACTACTTTCTTACAATGCAGCCTCATTACTCAACCCTGGAGCTACCTGTGAGGTAATCCCAAGAGCTCCTAAGGTGAAGAATAGAAATATTCTTTTTAAGTAGGATTTATTAAGATCTGCGAAATTTAGGCTACTCTTATAAATGTAGTACAGCTCTAGGGTTGAATTAGTCTCAACCAATTTTATCTGCCTAAAATACAGGACTCCAGTGTCAGTCAGTTGTTCAGGCTGCCTGTATAGTCAATGGAAAAAGTTTCCTCCCAGAAGATACTTCATCATACCTATTTTAGACGTGTCTCTAAGGAGGTATAATTCAGCCTTTGGAGATGTCTGTATCTCTCCAATGACTGCAACATAGGCTGGACATTTTAATTACTATCGTTAGGGCATACCTAAATTCCTTAGTCAGGGCACCCTGAATTGCTACACAAAAACGTCATCTGCTAGTTACATGGCAACTAATTTACTTTCCACTAATGTAAGATACATACAGTTTTTCTCCTTTAAGATTTCACCAGAGAATTATTCAGAGGGCAATACCCAGTGCAGACGGTTGCCATAACTCAGTGAAATTACTACAAACTTTGGAGGAAGGAAGTGACAATTACCCTTGGTGAAAGGTGCTTAAGAGACACATAGAAATTTAGATTCTGTTGCACAGAGCATTACCTATGCACAGGTATCCTGAGAAATGTAACTATAAACTGAGGCTTTTGAAAGCTTGCATGACATTAACGTCAAAGTTGAGTTTGGAGAGCTGATTCAGACCCACGGTGGACAATACAGTCACAATAGCTCAGTTGCTCTGGAGAATAAGAAAATTCCAATATTCAGAGATAACATGAATATTATAATGTTGATTATCTGTACCATAAAATGGAAAGAGTATTGTAATTTCCTTTGGCAGCGCAGTTAGCATAGGAGGGAGTAATCTCAAAGGAACAGTGTTCTGTCTGACCATATGCATGAATAGGTGGCTGTCAAGTTTATACTTCATTGTCTTCAAGCTGGCATCATGCCAGCCCTCAGGCAGGCAGGAGGAAGATATATGTGGAAAGAGGTAGTCAAATTGCTTCCCTATGGCTGCTTTATAAACATACATATGTTAAACACATTTATTAGGGCAGTCATCAGCAGCAAGTGCAAGGGCCCTTCTTCTCCCTCACGAGGGATAGTTGTTGCTTACATAGGAGTGAGAAGTTGGAAGCTGGCCCAGAAATCTGGAAAGCATATTATGCCGGATTCCCTACGGAGGATCACTTTGCTGCCAACATATCTTGCTCTGGGGTTTCGACACGCCATCAATCTGGAACCTGGCAGCCACCATTCCCCAGCTCACCTCGTCTCATGCAGCGAGCAGACACAGTGCAACTATTTGTCTCAGATTGCAGCCCGGCCACTCAGGGAAGGGAAGGGGGAGGAAGGGAAACAATAAGCCTCCGGCAGAGCTGCGGTCTCACTTGCGCAGCTCCAGCGAGTTGCGAGTTGCAGCAACACGGCCATTTGAATGACAAGCTCGCTGCTTTTCTTTGGACCGCAAGCCACAGCAAGTGTTGCTGTTTGCACAGCAATATGGCCCTGAGCAAGAATGAGGAGGAGGAAGAGCCCAACGGGAGCTTTCAGACAAAGTGCTGTCATTTACTTTTCAGTGTAAGCTATGCTTATAGTTTGAAGACTCCAGAGAATTTTACAAATCTCAATTAAATCTCAAATAACTTCTACTTAGGAGTGCAGCTGTTTCTCAGAGAGCACTGTAGTCCTTGTGGGAAGTTACTGATCTCCTTTCCTGGAGACCTTGACAAATGTGGAGGGAATATCAGCCATCCACGTTACATTGACCAGGGACAGTAGGTGCAGTCAGCACATTCCCAGCGTGGTCAGCCCTGCCCATATTCACAAAGTGGTGGGAAGCTTGCAGTCCTCGATGTAGGTCAGGTTGCTTGTTTTGCCCTTGCTCCCCTCCTCCTTGCTGTATTTCCATGACATATTTCCATGCGCATAAAAAAAACCCTGAGGTAACCAAAAGAGCTAAAAGTCTAGCTCTAAAAGCCAGTGATTCTTGATTTTCCTCCTCTTCCTCAGCAGCAGCTGATTATGCTTCTCATTTTAGTTGTGTTTACTACTTCTGATTGACCCTCCTGTCTAAAGCCCCTGGCAGTATAATTATTAGCTCCATGTAGAACTGCTATCCAGTCATTAGTACAGTTGCAAATACCTGTTTTGGATTTAGTCCTAGCCACTTGAATATTAACATGCATTGAAATTTTTCTGTAGCTTAAGGCAAGTCATTGCCGTTGTCCTCTGCTTGCAATAAACCTGTTCTGTCTCTCAGTTCATACCACATATAGATTTTGAGAGTTACGCACAAAACTAGGCGCTGGCTGTGCAATGCAGTTATGAGACTGGCCAAAGTTTGTACTTTCAATTAATCTAAAACAAAGAGTGGGAAATGCTCCATTGGAGGACAAGCACTGTTCCACCTAAGCAAAACCAAAATACTTTTATAGCTCTGTAGCCTGCTTAGATTTTTACATTTCTAGTTTTACACTACGAATTGGAGTGTGAAGCTGGAAGCAAACTTATGCTGGAGGCCTAAGGCAAGGCAACATCCAGGCAGAGCACAGTCCTCTGCCCATTCTTTGAGACAGATGGGTCTGAGGTAGCTCCAGTTTGGAGCCCATCCAGTTGCATTAGCTCATGCTGTGATTGAGCTAATTAGTTCTACTAAAAGCTTGAATCTGACAGTGCCCAGCTGGGGAGGCATGGCCTGAGAAAGCTGAATCCAGCTCAAACCCCAAAGTTGTATAGCAATACAAATGGATGTTGTTTTTTTCTAGAAAATACAAACATGGGGGTCAGATCTGCAGTGGGACACTTTGATTTAAATCTAATGTCTGCTGGAATAAACAGACTGCTCCCAGAGGAGAATCTGGCCTTATCTTTTCCTCTTTCCCAAAGAGAAAAAGGTAAATGAAAACAATAAATTCCTGATGTGTGACTGACTAAAGGTATAAAAAGGTTTTTTTTTTCCACCCATTTTGTTACTAGATATCACCAGTGAATTATCTAATTTTGATATACGTGTAGTCTGTACCCATAGGCTGTGTCTGACATTTTAAAATGGTTTCATTTTGTAACATATTGTCTGGACAGGAATCATCCCATGTAACATATGGCTTACAGGAAAACAGGAAAATAGTGGGTTTGCATGGGAATTCTGTGTTAAATTCAGGAATTGCCTCCACCTGCCTTGAGTATACAAGAGGTAACTTGTTAGTTCTGTTTGTTAGTTAAGGCTAAAAAATATATGCAACACACAAAAAATAAAGTTATCTCTACTTGGACAGTTGCCAGTATATCTAGATACTTGTTTTGCCTATTGTCACTTACAAATACGTGAAGGAAAAGGAATTTTGGACATACAGAATCATGCAGATCATTGAAGTCCCTTGGTTTCTATCTTTTTCTCTGCCTAAGTACACACACGCACATGTAGGTATTTTATGGGTAGCAGAAGTGGGAAAAGAGAGCTTTTAAGTAAAATCCAAGTTTGTTTTCTGCATTTGAATGTGGGATTCTTGTCTGAACTATAAAGATATTTTTTTCCCTAATTGACAAGTTTCACGTTTTTGTTCCAGGTGTGTAGTTTGGATAATAGCTCTTATTTTTTATGAAATTCACATGATCTATAAAAAAGTCTAAAGAAAGCGAAGATGCAAAGAAGACCTTAGAAAGTAGTTTTGGCTATATGTGGGAGTCTTAAAAAGCAGGTCAGTCTTTGGATTTGATAGAGACAACTTTGAATTAGAAACGAAAGGTTTATAATGGAACTGGGTGACATCAGTGCAAGTCTTACAGTAATGGTTAATCTTAATTTATTTCTTGTTCAGAACAAAATGAGTTTCTTGTAATGAGATACATGGGAATTTGAGAGTCCAATTTCAGTTAAACTTCTGCCAGATAAAAACTATAAAATTTGAAGTTTAAAATTACAGGATAAAAATGCTTCTGTAGAGGCTGAATTTTATCCTGGAACTAATATGTGAGGTAAGCCAAAAAATCTTAAGTTTTGTACATACCTAATAATATGCAGGAGTAATGAGTCTTCAGTTTAAGATAAATTTTATCTTCCCATACAATTCCAAAGGTAAAATTCATCCTTCTAAAAGAAACAGATGCTTGAAAAGCAGCAAATGGCCTTGAAATGTTCAGAAGCCACATCTTATCTTAGAGTAGAAGATTCATTTTTCTTTGAAACTTGAAGAAAGTAATGAAGGTATTGTAAAGGTATGAGACTAGGCCTTTCATTTATATGGTTTCTTGTAATTTCACTAACTTCAGGCAATCTGCACTAATTTACATTAGGAGATGTTGTTTTCTATGATGTTTCAAATAATTTCTATGACATTGAACTTTAGAAGAGTCTATGGGTTCTTTTGGTCCTTAAAATAGTTTGCCCTTAAACCTCAAAATTACTTGATGTCAGCAAGGCTTATAAAAAGCCTATTATTCATCTTTGGTGTAAGACTTTTTATGTCTATTTTTTTAAATAGAAATAAAAGTTTAATTATAAATAGTTAATGTTGGCATATTATATTTTACAGCTTATAAAAACTCCTAAAGATAGTGTTAATAAGTGTTTGGTATATATAGCATTCACAGAACTGACAGAGAGTTGCTGTTGAGAGTGGTTCCCCAAGCATCTGCAGAAATTTCAGGCTCTGGACAGGAGGCATTTCCAGACACTAAATGAACATCCAGGACGTCTAGGCTGATTTCTTGCAAGGTATGCATCTTGTGGTGTTCCACTGAGAGATAGGTATATATAGATATATATATATATATATGCCAACCTATCTGCCATCTTCAGTTTTCTCCCCAAATCTGTGTATCTTGTTTTGGAGACTTCTTTTTCAGAGACTTCTCTGGAGATATCTTTGTTTTCCACTTACATGTTTAGTTTTTCTTCTCACAGAACTATTACAGAAAAAAACAATTTTTTTTAGTGTCTCTCCTATACAGACATCAAAAAGCTCCTTCTGTCTCAGCATCTGTCTCAGTGCTAGTGACCAGCTCACTTCCTTCTTCATCCCTGAGATGAGAGAAGAAAGCGGCTCCCTCCAAGACCCAGGGAGCCCCCCTTGCCTCTGTGACTTCAGCTTTACATTACAAATAAGCTCAACAACTTTCCACTGCCACAAATCTTGCTGTCCCTCTTTCCTTCCTAGCTGTTCCTTTCTCCATCTCTTCCTGCCAGAGGAAATTAACAGTAACCCAATTCCTATTCTTGATATATTCCACTGCATCAGTTTTTCCCACACTGACCAAGTTTTCTTATCCAAACCTCACAACTGATACTGAATTCACACCTTCCTTTAGTCTTTGGTGACCTTGACACATGTTCTCCTTCCAAAAGTCTTGTTGGATCGTGATATTCTTAACGTCATTCTCCCTGGTGTCCCTATCTATGATTCAAATGGTTCTCCCTGTGTGAACCTTGAAAGCCTTAATTCCTCCCTCCACCTTTCACTACAAACTGCCACACAGGGCTCTGGTTATGGACTCTTTCTTCTGCTACACACCTCGCTGGATTATTTTATACACAAATTCAATTTCCGTCTCTGTGCTGACAATCTGTACAGATACATCTCTCATTCAGACTGCCTCCTGTTCAGTGTAAAGTCTCAGGCTGCCACTGATGGCTCATCATAGCTATTTAACTACCAACTCAGGCACAGCGGGTTTAAAAAAGTCCTTCTCCAAGCCCTCACTCTGACTCACTTCTGCTTGATTATGCTAAACAGTAGCAAACCATCCTGCAGGTCACTGCAGTCTGGGAAACTTCTTCTCCAGTAGATTTTCCACTAGATCCTTTGACCAGGGTATGGTTAATTCTCAAATATTTGTTTCTTCATAACTTCTCAAAGACATGGCATTTCATTTCCTCTTTCACAACCAAAATTTTCACCCAGACTCTCACTATTGCACTTGTCAGTTACCTTAGTGTTTTCCCTCGGATATTCACACATGAGCTCTGCCTCTCCATACCAATCTGGGATGACTTTGCAAAGATGATTTTCGTGGTGTGCTGCTTTGATCCTGCCACCCTTTCTTTTTTAAACCTACCAATTGCCCAGCCTGTTTTGCATCAGCCCTGAGCTATTTGTCCTCAAGTCCTCACAAAATATCAGTATCCTGATTTTTTTTTTTTTTTTTTTTTAAGCTTTAACCACAAAAGGCATTGTTCTGGCTTTGCAGCTTTGTACAAATTTTTGGAAACTTCTTCCAAATCATCTGGCCCACCTAATCGTATTTGCTGTTTGAGTGTAACAGTCTCATGACTTACATAGAGGTTGCATAAACATCACTGAGGTAACAATCTGACAGATTTTTATCATTTGTGGGTACATTTTTCATATGCACTCCTTCTGAAGCACCTATATCTCACAAAAAGAGAAAGAAAAGCACCCATGTTGACTGGTGCAGTTTACATGCGTTTAGTTCTAGAGCAGGAACACCATATTTCTTTTGAGGATAAGTTTACTCAACCAGATACAAGTATGTCAACATACATTCAAATAGAGTAAACATTATAGTCATATACATTTACAATTGATTATTTAACATATGCAGCATTTCCTCTTAAAGTCTGTGTATGTAAAATGGCCTCCACGGTTTACAACTGTGGTAAATCAAAGCTGATATGAAACTGCAACTGACTCTTCCTAGGCATGAATTTAGGCACTTCGCTGAAACACCTACACTTTAGCAATACTTACATTTGACTTTTTCCTTGATGAAAGGAGAAAGGTAAGTGCCTGTACAGAGAAGGTTCAGCCACCTCCCTTTGCACCATGGACACAGGGATTTTGGAAGGTCCCATTCCTGAGTTTCCTGACTTATCTAAGTGCCTACAATTAGATGAATAAGCTTGGATCTTACAGATTTCAGTGCAACTGGTATCAAACATTATTTTCCTTTGTTTTCTGTGAAACAAATAAAATATTTTCTAACCAACTTAAGCAATACCCAGATCTACTTTTTTGTTTTTCCTAGACAGATGTCACTGCATACAGGACTCGGTAGTGTGTTGCCTGAGTTTTAATCAGAGGTGGTTCAGTGTGTACCTGGTGCTGCTTTTCCATAATATTATGTTCATGCTGAGTTTGTGAATATCTGCATCTGTACAGAACTGTCTTTCTCTTTCCCTCTCTGTATAAAACCATGATAGTACTTTTTGCCTAGAAATTTTGGCTTTAGCTAAAGTCAAATTTGTATGAGAGTCTAAACCTTACAACACTCAGTTAACCGTATAATTTATTATTGTGAGTTTGGATGAAAAAACTTGGAAAACAGCTTTTCTTTTTTAAAGAATGAATAAAAGTGTTCATATTTAGGAGTCTCCTGGCCTTGATAATTGATTTAACTTCAGTTATCAGATAATCAAACATTAAGAAAATACTTGAAAAAGACACCAAAACTAATTATTTTCTCCCCTCTTCATCTCCAAATCTAAATTTATTTCTGTTTTTCATAGTGCACATGCCTGTATATATGTATTTTAAATGCCATTTTGGAAAATGCAAGTTATAGGCTTCTTCTTTTAATCTTCCACAATATTTATGCTGTTAGACTAGGGATAAATGAATTATAAAAGATACATCAGCAATCTTTTTCATAAGGAAAGAATTTTTTTTCCTGTGTGTATATATCCTTTTTTGTTTTTTAATTGTGCATCTGCATTTTCAGTCACAACTAAAAGTGCTGAATTACCCCAGGAGAAGAGAGCTTGCTTTGCAGTCATGACTAGAAGTGCTGAATTATCCCAGGAGAAGAAAACTCACTTTTGTCAGGATTCCAGTCCAATTTTGCAGACACGAAAGGAGATAATCACTCAAATGTGCATGTGTGCTTACTGGAACTGAGTCCAAACTCTGAACCTTTTGAGGTTTGCCCGTCTGTATTACGGGTCTTATTCGTTAAAATTGCACATAGCAGCTTGAGAAAGCATTTTTATGTCCTCTGGCTAGGAGTAGCTCAGTTAGCACACACTATGACTAAGTAGTTACTGAAGTTGCAGGACTGCTAACCTTAGTGATTTTTTCATTAGGCATCCAGTTCTTCCAGTAAACACTCCCCCCCCTTTTTTTTTTTTTATGGTTCTCTGCCTCATATGGCCATGAATGCAAAACCAGGACGCTTGTTATTATAGGAAATGTGTGTTCCAAACAATATAAATCTCTTAAATTCTGTTTCTGCACTCTACTTTCCTAATAATTAGTCATGATTACAGTTCAGTAAGGGCCACTTCAGTCAGCCAGTAAGACTACAAAACTAAGTTTCCTGGCAATGGGTGAGTAGATGGTAAATCACCATTAGAGTGAAATTTAGACCTGCACATAAGACCATGGTAAGACTAAAATATCTTTAGTTTTGGAACTGTAAGAAATAAAATAAAGAAAGTTTACTAGCATATGTTTTTGGAGGCTTTACACCAATAGTAATCATCATTTGAAACCAGCTTTCATTATCCAGGGCAGGGATGAATACAATTTTTTTAATTTAGAATTTTATTCAGAGTGAGATAATTCACCTGCTAACATAGCAACATAAGAAAGATTATCCTGATCTGGGCAGGGGAAGATAAACCTCTTCGAAGTTTGTGACTCACAGAACTAGGAGACCAGCTATGGAGATTATTAATCCTTTTTTTGGTTTACATCAATCTCCAAGGCTGTACAGACACCTAATAAGGTCGAGTTCCTGCCCTGATGGCAGGCATTGTGTTATTCTTCTGCACTTCGAGGTATAGGAATCAAGATCCAAGAAGGCCTTGCTTTGAAAATATTTCCTCTGAGCAATTTTCATGCAGTGGAAAATATTTCTGGCCCCATCTTTTGGCAGTAGAATATCCCATATGTTGATTACTCCTTTCCAGACTTCAGGGCTTGCCAAATCATTGCCAACCCCAAAATTATCTCTTAGAACTGTAGTACATCCACCCAGAACTGCAGCTTCTAATTACCACTCTTGTACCTGGTTAAGTAGGAGAGGTTGCCTTGGTTTTGTTTCTGAATAGAGAACCACAGTTTGAAATCCAACGTAAATAATTCTGACTTGAAGGACTAATTGGACATCCTATGTCTTTCAGAACATGGGGCTATATGAAGCATTATAAAATTTCTGCCAGGTACATAATAGGTCATTTAATGAGGTAGCACCTAAAGGTTGCTATAGTGACACATTCTGTGACATATCGGGCTTTTGCCAAAATATTTGAGAAGATTTTGGCTTTGTACATTTGGGATGATCTGTTAGCATAAAACTATTTGCAGGTTAGTCTTTGGGTGACCACAGAAATACGTTATTGCAACACTTCAAATTGACGAAAGGTTTACTCTTTGGTTTAGCCTGGGCTTCCAGAGATCCTTCTGAGTTGGACAGTTTTCTTTGCAAGTACGGAAAAAAAGGCTAAAATATTTATACCAAACAAATAGTTGTATTTTGCTCTGACAATGGGAAGGTTTGATATATCTAGCACAGAGAAGATAATAATAACCACTGACTGTGGAGCTGGCCAATGGTTTCGCCAAAACCAGGGAAGAGCTGTAGTCCTTCTCTGTGTTACAGGGAGATGGAAAATCTAATAGAAGTTTTCCAGTCTGACCAAAACCACTCTTACAAATGTGTTAATCAAGGTTCAGTGATCAACTTTGCCTTCAATTAAAAAACCCCCACACTAATGGTGTACTATATATTTCCAATGAATTGCATGATTTTTTTTCTTGCACAGATACTTTGTCAATGAAAAGTTGATATTTATTTACTGATTTACACTAATGAGTTGTTTACAATAAGAAAGCAATTTTATCTTTTATGACTGCCACATATTAAAAAATTGATTGTTCTGAATTATATTTTTACTTTGCAATTCTGCCACCTGAAGCCAGTGATTTGTGTTGGTTTTGTCTCTTTTTGAGTTGGGTTTTTTTTTGAGGGTGAGGCGCAGACATGTTTCAAGAAGGGTCAGTGTTTTGGGTGGGGTCTTTTTGTCTTGAAAGAACAATAAATTATATGTACTTAGCCTATTTTATTCAGAATTATCTAAAGTTAATTTAGAAACTTAAGAGTGGGTACCTTTTACTTTTTATTTATTTTTTTAAAATAAAGATTACAATACTGAAACAGTTGAAAACTAAGAATAAGACCCAATATAATCATAAGATAGGTTTTAATATACACTGGTTAAAATAAATAAGAATTATATTTCATTCCTTTTTTTTGGTTGGGTTTTTTCAGCCTTAGAGATAAATTTACTTTATATTCACAAACAATTTACACTTGCATGATATCTAAAACATAATATATTTTTGTTTAAAAAAGTGAAGAGTATCAAGAAATTGCACAGTTCTGAGAAATGATTACTTAAGAGAAGCACTACAAACTCATGACAAAACCAGAAGGGTTAGCAGCAATACATACAGGTTCGCTTAATAAATCAGCTAAGCACCTCATTGCTTAAAACAACAGAAAACTTCTGTCTTTTCCTTGCACATAACTCAGAAGGCTTAGAATAAATTAGAACTGATTTTATACACAACTTATCATTTAACACTGAAAGGCAACCACCAAAGCTTCTGTATCGAGAGTCAGAAAATGTTCAGCTGGGGAGGTTTTTGACCTTTTTTCAAAGAAATGAAAAAGAAAACTATTCTTTTATAGTTGTAAAATTTTCAATGGAAGACTAAAGTCAGCCTTTGGTTTTCAATATTTAAACAATAAATTTTTCAAACAGTAGACGTTTATGCAAAAAACCTTTTTCAGTTCAAGAGGAACATTAACTTCTGGGGAAACTGTTAAAGAAGATAAGGATGTACCAAATCCTTGCTCTCAAGCCTTCTTTGAGTTGTATGTGGGCACAGTTTCTATTCCATAGTGAAGGAGTTTGGCCTATATTTTTTAATGTATGCAAATGATAGTGGCAGAGTCAATATAGTATTTGGCAAGCTTCCCATGGACATGGAAACAACCGAGGCAGAGGCTTTCAAGATAATTTTCAGTATGAAACAGTAAAATCAAGCCGGTCTGCTGATGTACGCTTATTTTTACTGTAGCAATAAACTTATACAACTTGTTCCTGTTGAGGAATTGAGCAGTGTCTGGGTTACTGTGCTCTCTTGTAAAAAGTGATGACGACAACAAAGTTTTCTTCTGAGAGACATGGCTGATTGTAACGATGCACATACAAACATATGCGAGACAGGTAACGCTACAAAGGTAGAAACCAAAGGATGGCTTTGTCAGTTAGTGCTGTTGCATTCTTTAATGCGTAAGTAGCCACAGACTTCAGAAAAATAAGCCAAGGTACACGTAAAACACCATTATTTAGTGATTTCTCTGTCTATTGTAGTAGAGATTTCAAGCTGCTACAACACTTTAAGGTACTACAGAAAAGTTTAAACCACAGTTGAGTTCAAGTTCTGTAATTGCTTTAACACGTCTCCCAAAGGAAGACCATGAGGCCTGTAAAGTCAGTATGGTTGGTTCCTCACAGTACAAGTAGAAAATGAGAGGTCTGGAGGAAACAGGACAGAGCGGGAAGCACAGGTCCCCCCAGATCCTCCCACCACCGGGGCTGCTGTGGCCAGTGCAAACGGTTCCAGGGCCTGTCTTGGGGCACAGCTGTGCTGAAGCAGAGGTTGCAGACCCACCGCTGCTTTCCAGCTGTGCAGAGCTTTATGCTGAAAACTGGACGCCCTGTTCACACTTCTTTATTCTGCCAGTTTGAGGGGTGGAGGGAAATAATAAAAGGCAAATGGAGGGAGGGTGCGTCAGGTGTCCTCTCTAGGTGCAAGCTGCCGCTAGCAGTGCGGCAAAAGCGGGGGGGGGGGCTGTGCAAAAAAAAAAAAGATAGAAATGAATACATAAATGAAAACAAATAGGAAAAAAGAGTTGTTGATGTTTTCCTCAATCCTGGATTAAACACAACGGACTACTTCCCCATCTGCGTGTTTGAGTTTCTTTCCAGAAACGGCCGGTGCTGGGCCCCGCGCCCCCCCGCCCCCGCCGCGCTGTGGTGGGCGCCGGGCTGGCGGCGCTGCTCCCGCCGCCTCCACGCGGTGTCGCGCTCGAGCCGTCGTCCTGCGCGCGAGCGCCGGTTCCCGCCGGCCGCCCGCCCGCCCCGCTAGCCCCTTCCCCGGGAAACAAAGGTACAAAAATTACCCGTGTGGGAACGTGGAGTCTGAGCAGAATACCTGCCGTTCCCAATCCTAACCCCGCTGTTCTGTTTGTGTCATTGGTGCTTCATAAGGAGCAACAAGCGCAGCCAGGCCTTACATCTACAAATACGTCGAGTAAACATTCATAAAAGCTCTGTTCATTTGGCAGGTTTTGGTGCTGCGGCAAGTTAATGTATTCTGCTGTAGGTGCTAGCGAAGCAGAAGGCAGACCTGACAGCGTGTTGCGAGGGTGTATGCCTAAACCATAGCTCAGAATCTCCTGATCACTTTTAATGACATAGAGGGAAAAATAAAGAATAAAGGTTGGTTATGGTAGAATGTCTTGGTGGGAAAGAAATCAAATTTACTACACACTTGAATAACAATTGGCCAGCACCAAAATCCAAGGCACAGGAGCCTAAAATATTTTTATTTATTTTTCTAGTCTGAAATACTTGTGAGAACTCCTATTCCTAAGGTATCTTAACTATACTTATGCAGTGGAAGTGGTCCTACCACAAGAGTTGTTTAACCTAAGCCTCTTACTTAAGTTTGTGAAAGCAGTAAGAAGGGCTGGCCAGTTGCAGGTAATCATTTGTCCAAAGCAGTCAGGATTCCCTAGGACTTATCTCCAAGCACCGAAGCAGCTCCACTTTGCTCAGAGAGTCATTTAGCTTGGATGTGCTAGCCTGCTCTTCATCTAAAGATCTGGTTTATTGTCAGGGAATCCCAAAATTTCAAGCACATGAACAAGCAAATCTTGCAAAGTAACTACTCCTGCTTGTATTAATGGCTGATAAAGTATTACATGATTGAAGCCTTAAGATTTTAATGAACATCATGCACCTTCAAACAGCTGCAATGAAACTGGCACATGTCATCCCAACCAGAGCCATTCAGGCAATTAATGCTAGTCATGACAGTCCTTCTAGGTCCGGGAGATGTATAAGGACCCCCTCTGTGTAGATCAGCAAAGGAAGCTGCAACCTGCTAGTCTTTGATACAGCTGCTGTGACTTTCTCAGTATTTTCTAAAAGTCTGTTTATAAGCCAAGACAAGCTGTAATGCTGGAAAGAGTTCAAAATTAGACAAATTAAGTCCTCCTGTTCATAGTAACATCCTTCCTGAAAATCCATTATGAGAAGTTGTCCTTATTCTGAAGAGAAGTGTACATCCTCCATTGAGAAATGAGACTGATGTCATTCTTGATCGTTAGAAAAACGGTCTCCAATACTAAGGTATCTAATACGGTTATAGCAGTCAATCATATGATTTTAGCAGGATAATTAGACCCTAGGTCTTACAAGCACCGTCCTTGTATCTTAAACCTAAAAGCTTTTCAACAACAGTACGTTCACATTGGAAGTAGTTTCTTCATATGTTACAAGGAATAATGAGTTAATTCTCCTATCCTATGAAAAATGCTCATGCTTTCATAGAAAGTTTTCTGAGAGGGTCTGTAGTACAAAAATGAAACATTCATTATTACGAACTAACCACTTTGGGTCAGTCTTGTCTCTGCTGCTGACTCCAGACCTGTCCATGTTTATTAAATTCAATTTATTTAATATTTCAGTCTCATCTGAGACTTCTTATTTCTCTTCATGATGGTATCCTTTCACTTCCATTCTATACTTACATTATCTACCAGGTCTGCTCACTATATCCACTTCGGATGATTTTTTTTTCAAATCCTTTATAAATCTATATTAAAGATTTTGCATTTTAGTTCCCTGTTGAGGTTCTCTTTCTTCACTGAAACACCTACTGCATTACATCTAATATATTCACTTTACAGCAATTTCTGACAGTACTCTCTTTAATTTAGTGTCTGTGTGCTATACCAACATCAAACACCAGACTAATCCAAATTGAAAAATCGGAATTAGTCAGAACTAGTATTCATATATCATTTGGTATCGTTTGAAAAGACATTCACTTCCCAGACTTCAGATGATTGAAACTCAGCCTATTTTTCTCAACAGATTCACAAACATTAGCGAATCACAGTGACCTTCACTTAAGTTTTGAATTTATAAGGAAACCTGAAACCAGAAGAGTCATGGGTGGTTTCTTGTTTCACTGTGAATGTTTTACACAGCTATAGTGGGTAAAAAGTTGAATAAGATCTACCAGTGGTGTGTCATTCCTCATGGTGACTCAGAGTCTGAGAAGTCATGCAAAGGTTTCTGAATAGATAACCTACTGCATTTTGGACACTATGTATGAAGCTGGCTCCAACTTCATAAAGCTGAGTGAGGTCATATATCTGCATAGGTGCAGAACCACAGCCCCATCGTGGTCCCCGAACTTTGGCTTGCATGCATTTCTCACCAGTTCTGTATAACACAGGCAACATGCGGAGGGTCCTCTGCAGTCCGTCATTCGGTTCCTCTCTCCACCTCTTTCAGACATTTTACAGCAGGCTTAGAGTCTTGATCTGAGGACATAGGAATACTTATCCCCCAAACTGAAACATTGCATTTGAGAAACTGCCCATAGAAATGGCACAGGAATCAATTGCAATCTTCTGGAAAAAATAATTGAAATTATTGGAAAGTGATGGCTTCAGTCCTTACATACAATCTGTCTCATGAAGTGTTATGCTCCCAGTGACATTAGAGGAAAATCTTTACATAGAAAATGTAGATGCAATCGTTTTAAAGGAACATTTATTATTAGCCAGAGGAAGGAGAAAAAAAAATCAAGGGCTCCTTTCTTAAGTGACAAGTGAATTCATAGCTAAGCATCTGCTCAGAGAGGAAAATACTGAGGTCAGATCTTGGCCTTGGTTTTAAAGTGGGCCCAGGGAGCTATATATCTGCTTTACAAGTACAAATATGTGTCTAGTGACAATATCTTCTGCCTCGTTTCTATTTTTTTCTTCAAAGTAGAAGGTTTTCAGCTGTTTTATATTAGAACCAGGATGAGGCTTAGGTCAGTCAGGAAAAAAGCCTCTGAGAATGACAGAGAGCTTCGCAGTGAAAGATCCCCGAATCTACATATGTGTGCCCAAACAAAAGGGGAAGAAGGAAGAAATAAACATCATTTTTCTACGAATACTGCTTTCTTGTTGCTTTCCTATTAAAATTAGGACTAAAAGTAAAATGATTCCTTGGTCATACAAGTCATCTTTACTCTACAAAATTCTTCTGCGCTTAGAAATAAATCAGAACTCCTTATTTTAATGTAAGAATCAGAGTACTTGTCTGTAAACGAAAAGAAGATACTCCAGGAACGGGAACATTCAACAAACGATTGTACATCCGGATGACCTGACAGCAGACTTCTATTCCGTGTGGGAATATACATTTGGAAAGAGATACTGGAATCAGTGGATGACTGGAGTTGTTTTGGCTAGCAGATGATATGCGTCGGCTTCTCAGCGGCTGTAAATCAATGTTGCTCCACAACACCGATTTACATCAGCTGTGCAACTGGCCCAATATCTCTCACATGAATGGTATGTTAACTCACCAATGAATATGTTCGTTGCAGTAATGATATTCCTGGCAGGCTGATCAGTAGACTGATAGAGCTGTGACCTGTAGAGGGAGGCACGTCTGTCATTCTATCAAGAGTAAACAAGCCATAGTGGAAATGAAAAACAGAAACTGAGGCCTGGGGTCAGGCAACAAAATTGTCTAGTAAAACTTACTGAGGCCTGATCTGCTAAAGAATTTGGATCTAAATTTGGAATACAGCACTTTGCTAGAGGCATCAAAATCTTTGTTCACTGTTTAATTGCCATGCAAATGTGTTTCAATGACTTTAATGTAAATATAGCAAAAGCATAGAGGGTTTGTAGATAGAATTCCAGACAATTGCTTTAGTTTTCTGTGCTGGTTTTAGTAGCTTTGCTGCTTACCTTTTTAGATACTTTCGCTGGTTTTTTTTTTCCTCTCTTTTTTTTCACTATGAAAGTCAAAATGCTGTTCTGGAGAAACACTAGCTACAGCGCTGTTTACTAAAGAGAACATGGTTCTGAATTTTTCCATTTTTAGCTTCTCAGGTATTTCCAGCAGAAATAAAAAAGGGGAAAAGAAAAGACTTCTTCATGTATGATGAAACTCTAATATCATAAAATCAGTTTTGCAACATATATCATCCAGGAATGCACACTTTTTTTGGCAAAAAGATCAAAAGCCTGATAATACTTTGCCACTTTCAGGTTTCACTACAAGCTCAGCCAATCCTTCTCTGAAAGCCCCCAAACTTTAAAGATTTGGCTAACATTTGAGCAAGACTGAACCAAGCTCTGAGGAGAAAGAGGCTAATTTTTTTGCATTTCATCGTGACTGGAGTTTTGGTCATGGCAGTGAAAGAAAATTAAATATTTTGTCTGAATTTTGCTCTGAAGTTTTGAGTTTTCTTGGATAAAGGACTTGAAACTGAAGAAAATATCTTCTTTAGTAGTCTTTCAAGGGATTGCATGGAGAAGACATCTAAGCAGAGCCCTGGGTGCCCATCCTCTGGGCACCAGAAGCTTGTGGATGAGGAAGGGAAGCCATGAAGTGCTTTCCACTAGCTATTCAGATGAGGTGGACCATGGGAAATCTAGAGAGAATTGTTTCCATGTCTAACTGTATTAGCATCAACCTTCCATAAGAATGTATTTATCACAAGCTCATAGACAGACATCTGTCCAGACTAGTCTAAAGGTGTTAGGCCTCCAGGCTCTGACTTGGTTATTTCTTGCATGCATGCTTAACTCCCTCCCTTTTCAGCAATGTATATAAATAATAAAATCTGGATTACATGCTCTAAAATGACCCCAAAAGGCATACCAAAGTCACTTTCTGGCATAGACAACAACATATAATTGCATGGGACTGTACTACCATTCCGGTACCTTTTTCAATACAGAATTTGCCCTTGTTATATTAAGACAAGCGTGCAATTCTTTCTTTACTCCACTTGCCCTCCTATACTTTGAATACTGCATAATAATAAACCAAAACCACTGCATACTGTAAAGCAGAGAGGTAGTATCTCTTTGTGAGGGAGATTTCTAACTGAACTTACTAAAGTTCCTTAAACCGTAGGAGGTGTCTAAGTATGCTATCACCCCTTAAAAGACTTAACTGTTGGGGAGTTGCAAAGCAAAGTGATACTTTTGAAAAACTTTCATCCTGTGTTAGAATCAGCAATGCGGTGCTACCCAAGAAATTTTGACATACCATTCATTGATTTATTTTGAAGGGTGATTAATCAATCTATCTCACTAGTGTCAGTGTAGAACTATAGGACTTAACATTTTTTAAAAGCATTTAGATCTCTGAAAACATTTGTTTGACACCCAAGCTCATGTGACTTTATTGCCCATAATAAAGTGCATTTTATAGTGATATTCTGTTGCTTCATATTAAAAAAAATGAAAAAAAGTAATTAATGCGTGAGTGCTTACCACAAAAAAATTACCAAAAATTGATTTCAGCAGGATTTCTAAAATGCTACACTGCTGTTAAAGTCTGGTCCTGCTACAAAAAAAAATGTATGTATTTGGTAGCTAGGTTTTAAAAAAACTACTTTGCATTCAAAATTAGTCATTAAAAGTCTTCAGCTTTTCTTCATATTCTTAAAATAGGACAGATTGGTGTTATATTAGGTGCATCGCAAAACAGTGCAGCTCTGTCTGAGGCCTTGGCAAGGAATGGTTGATCCCATCTGAAAATTTTATTTGCACATAACAGGTAACCAAGTCTGTAAGTGCAATCACTTAAACCTAATAATAGAAAACATTTGCAAGTCAAAACACAATTATTGGCAAAACTTGAAAAGTGTTCACAAGCTTTTTTTGTCCTTTTGTTTATTGGCAATATGGTATCAAATGCTGTTTCCCACAGATAAAAAATGACATGTCTAGTAACTCTGTGTAAGAAATTCTTAAAGCTGAAGTATTCTTAACTGGAGAATAAGTATAGTAAAAATTTATATTGATAGCAATTACGTCTAAAGGGCCATTTTGCATACATCAATTGGACAAAAATATGGTTGCAATGAAGAATATTTCTCCTGAGTAGGAAGCATTTTACATAGATTGTTGGTTTAATCATTTTCAAGTTTTAAGATAGAAAAGGGAAAAATTAGTGAAAAACAGTTTAGCTTTAAAGCTATTTTGCTATTCTGCCATATTTCCCTTTACAACATCTGCATTCTCAGCATAAACTGCATGTGGCACAGAAAGTGAAAACATTAGCAGACCTGACACATTTTCAGTGCTTATGATGTCATGCTATAAATTATCAAATATGGAAGCTTTTTAAGCATCTTGCCTCATGCTTAACTGAATATGGCAAAACTCAGGATGTTCATTGATCAATTTTAAGCAAAGATAATACTCTTTACGTATCAAAATAAAAAGAATCACATGAAAAAAAGGTCCCACTTGCATTAAATCTAATGTGAATAATAATTTCCTTCCGGGCACTGACATTCTCTAAAGGTCCATTGTTGTTTCTTAAGGTGACCTGAAAGTATTTGTCATGGCTTTTTCTATGGTACTTAAAACAATAACTTCAGAGAGAGATCGAATGAGAGGCCTGGTCAAGAAAGCTGTCTTGAAAAATACAAGAGGTTTCTTCTTAGTTTGAAGAGAATCAAAATTACATCTCCATTTAACAAAAAAGTTTCCAAATGGAAAGCCAAAATCTACATAAATTGTCCAAAAAAAATCTGCCATGTTTATTTCACTATTGATATAGAGTATAAATTAAGGCCTCAGAAGAAGAGGGAAAGTGCATCTTTCAATTCGGCAGCCTTGGCATCAGAAGAAAGTGCTATATTGTTCTTCACACAAACCGTCCCCATTAGAGCTCAAGATGTTCTTTTCCTTTTAATCCACATTTGTACCCCTTAGCCATTTGTTTAGAATTAAATTAACTGCAATTTGGAAAATGTGGATGAAAGGTAGTTCATTGAGTAGATATCACATGTTTCCTGAATAGTGCCTGTTCTCCCTCTTTCATAGCCATTCATTGTGCCTGAAAGGGTGTAGTGTGTGAATTGTTGGACTGTCACTCTGCAGTGAAGTCTAGTAGCCAGTATTACCATGGAAACAGCAGGAAAAAGACAATTAACAAAATGGTTCTGATTTTCCTTATTTCTTGGGGGAAGGGGTGTTCATTAGTGATTTTTTTGTTTTCTTTTGTTATTTTCCAAGAAGAAACACAAGGGAAGGGGAGGAATCTTCTTGTTAAATTAGATATTGTCATCACTGCAGGCCTACTAATACAACAGAAATGTGTGTTTGTGTAATAAAATGTGAGTTTTTAAGTGTTGTCTAGTCTTATTCCTTTCTTTCCCATCACAGAAAAGAAGTCTCAAAATATTCTTAGGTGAGCGACTGTTAATGAGCAGAGCCAGTGAGTTTAACCCTCACACATTCATTGGACTTTTAATTAGTCCCTCTCAGAATCACTCCTATGACAGAAACACAATATAGGCCTGAGAGGGGTTTAAACCAAAAGGGGGCTCTCGTTAGATTTTTAGCATTAGTTTAAAATCAAATAAGTTGGAGGAAAGTGCTGTGGGCTGCTGTAAAAGGCAGGTTTTTGTGCCTGAAGGACATTCCAACACAGGGGTCTAACTATAATTTCAAGGCAGTCAAGTTCACATTCTGTATCCAGAAGCGTGCAAAACAAAGGGGTGAAACTCAGCCTATTAAACACACCTCTGCCTTTAAAATTGTTATTTCTACATAACAGTATTACTAACCTCCACACATTGTAATTAAAAGGAAAAAAAAGATGCAAATTCTATACTAACATTTTAAGTCAAACATTCCCAAAAGACTGAACTCCAGGTTGTGTTCATGGCGCATGGACCTAGGGACTTCGGAAACAAAAAAGAGCTCTCCTCCTGCTTTATACAGATGCAGTCGAGATCAGTACCAGGCTCATTTTCATTTATTGATCCTTTCCATACTAGGAGCAATACATATAGCAGGAAAACTGATGGAGAGCATTGTGATTAGACAAGTCTTACTTCTTTATGCTCATTTAGATGTATGACAACATAACTTTGTATACTACTGGTAGGTTTCACTGATACACTGAAAAAAGACACACAGCTGTCTACAGCATTTGCCAAAAATACCCTGGCAAATGTATGTTGCAATATATCAAGCCAGTTGTTGGAATAGAGCTGTCCTGTCCTGTACTGTGTATTTGAACAGCACCTATGCCTTTAAGAACAAGGACTCTTCTGGATCTCTAGATTCCACTGAAGAGCAATTAATAAACAATAAGAGTAGCTTTTTTTTTTTTAAGGAAGAAGTTGCTATGAAGTCATACATTTGCTCTCTGAATAGCAAAACGGAAAAGAGATTTACTTGCTTTGCTGTCTAGCACACTGTCACGCCTCTCATATTCTGTTTATGCCAGAAACAGTGTTTGTTTTCAGATCCCAATTTATCTCTGTATTTCACTCTATTATGCTTTTATTGTCAGATGTTGGTTTAAATAGAAGTGCTGATTCTTGAAAAAGTGATGGTTGCTCATGAGTAACCTACAGAGAATTATTTACAAGAGTGTGTTGTATTTGAAGAAAGGTGAACAGTGCAGGAATAAAACGACAGAATACATGCTAAGAACATAGTGCAGAGATTTGGGATGAGTTAAAAGAGGAAAGGAGAAGAAGAAGTGGAAAAAAAATCAGAAGGAAAGTTCTGATCACTGTTTGTCTATCCTAGGTAAATACAAGAGTCCTCTGAAACAAACCACTAGTGGAGGGCAAGCCTTAGGAACATATGCTGAAGGCATACCCTGACTGAAAGGATATATTCTAGCAATATTCAAGTAGATGGTTAACAGGGGAAAAGGAGAAAAAAAAGTTTTAAAAACAAAAATTGAGGCAGCCATCGAACACTGAATGGTGTCAGACTTAATAAATCTGTGAAGTAAAAAGAGGAAGGGGAGACATGGACATTTCTTTGATCCACAGCAGTGTAGCTAATGTCATATTTTGCATTACTGACTTACAGGAGATGCAATATGCAGGTAAGTGTAAGTGGAATTCAGCACTGGAGGTATACAGAGTTATTTTAATGTCATATCATGGAGAACTCTTGTTTCTGTTTTTATTTTTTAGTCTCCAATAAAGGAATTTTCTGTAGTCCCTGAGCTCTGATCGAAGAGCCTTTTAACAATGTTATTCATATTAGTTTCTGAAATATGCTTGTTTCCAATCAACAAGCAATCTTTGCTGTTGATATCACCTATTTGACTTTAGATTGCAACATAGATGTCAGTGGAAACCCAAGAAATGCAAAGAAGAGGAAGCTATTTACTTAAAGGTAAACCATCCTAAGATAGGCTTTTTTTCCACTTTACTGTCATTATGATTTCAACAATGCTCCATTCACTCTCACAAACTGTTTTACTTTTATTATTGGTTGAGGTAATTGGTGTTTTCACTGGGCTCAGCATGTTTCTTGCTTTACTTAGTCCTTAGCATTAACACTAATGCCCTTGGAATCCAACTTTGTAGGTTTTCCTGGAGTTTAACTTCTGCAGGAGTGAAGCACAGGCTCTGGCATCTTCCTTAAAGATCACACCAACTAGAGAAGACTTTTAATCTAAATGATGAGAAAGGCGGGGGGAAAGCACCAGGTAAAAATATGAATAGCTTTTTGTAAGCTTACTTTAGCCCCAGTCAAATAAACGATGTTTATTTGTTTGATAAGTGTGCAGGGTAATTAAGGGTAAAAGTAATTAATGAACTTCTCTGGGGCCAGTTACGCCAAAGTATGTGCACATTTTGTGCCTACTTGAATTGTGGACTCAAATATCCAAAGCATTCACAGAGGTCAGTTATTTGGGTATGTGTGGAAAATCACATTATTTAAACTGGTATGCATGTATGTGGCTATTCTTATAACTAGATGTGGAAATTTATACAAGAAATTGCTTAAGGCTGACTTTGCAAAAAAAAGCCTCTAGATTTTTTGATAATTCTTCTTTGGAAGCTGCAAATTGGCCTAAGAAGTTTCCAGGAGCAACTTTCTTGTGAAATTTCTCATTTCTAACTGAGTTGGAGATACTGAAAAAGCCTTGTTACATTTGTGCATTTAATTTCTAGGCACAGACAAAAAGGAGAAGTGTAGTGTGGGAGAAATATTGTTGAGTTACTGCTTTGCTAAATGCAGAAGTTAGTATAAGTTTTACAAGCCTCCAGAATTGTTTGATACATGTTGGGCTTAACCCTTAATTGGCTGAATTGTTCCATCCAATCCAACTTGCTTATGTAAGTAAAACCTGAGCTTATTCAGATGTTTTGATTTCTGGAGCCATCATCTGAAGACTGAAAGCTTACACAGACTTCACATACAATGAAACTGGTAAATACGAGGAGTTATTTGGCACAAATACCCTTTTTTTTCACAGTGTACAACATCCATTAGGCAAGGTAATAGGGCATTATTATTACATTGACTGTAAGGGAAGTGTGACATAAATCTTGGTCAAGTTGGCCATCATATGCTGCTGACAGCAGTCATAGTCACTTTCCAGAAAATAAAGAGTACCACGGGGTCCTTACTGATGTAACGAAAGAGGACTTTCAGTTTGTGTTTCATTAGTACATCAGCTCACAATACCAGCAGAGTTTTTTCCTGACATTATACCAGGGCATTAGTTAAACATTGGCACTCATGGAAGATGGACATTAGTTGAACAACTTTCTGCACATTTGCTTTGACTCTAATCTGTTTATAGAGCCTGAAAGATTTGTAACTTCAGTTCATCATGGAGGTTGAAGTAACATGACTGACAGCTGACAAAATGATTTTACATTTTTATTTTTTGTTTTGCAACCTATTGTGAGAACAATATGGTCAGCCAGCAGTTGCCTGAGTCTATGTGCATTAATCTGTCACTTACATCTATCATATTTTCAGTCAAGGAAAATTATTAAGAAAATATGAACGTCTCTAAGTGTGCATATATTTAGGCTGGAGAACACCATTGATTTCAGCCCTATCTGGAAAATGCTCATAGGGTGTTTAGTTTGCAATGTGTAGCAGCCAAGATGCTAGACACTAAAGCTTTAAAAAGAAATGTGCATTATGTGTGGTTTGGATTTCAGCAAGTGGTTAAGGACCAGGATTTGCTGAGACATTTATCCCAGAAAATGTGTATACCCAAAATATCTCTGTGTGAGATCAGTATGAGAATTTTCTGAGTATAATTAACACTTACACTTTCCTGCAAGTGTGATGCACAAAAACACTTGAGATAGGTAGACAGATACATAGACAGATAAATATGCACACATGAATCTTCACCAAGTGCTCATCTAAATTATTACTGAGTTATCTCAGGTTTTGTACTCTAATTTGATATTGGGTTTTGTGCCTATTTCCCTTAGAAGATCAAACTGTGCATATGTATCTGAAATTGGTATCCTGATGGTTTGCTGATTGATATGCTACTAGCATATTTCAACTTGATGTGACAAAAAAGCCACAATCTCAAATGTATTTTACATTTTTTTCATGTAAATAGTGGTTGAGTAGAGACCTATTAATGCAGTCTGACCGTTAACTTTATTAGATAACAAAGACTCTGCAGAGGAAAGACATTGCCAATGTCAGTTCACCACAGGAAATCAAAGCTTTGGTCAGCTTGCACCTTATTTGATGCTGTAGAACATTTGCATAGGTCACAGAGACCAATAAAGCTTAGTTCTAGGTAGTTAGTTTTACTGCTCACAAAACCCATTATTATTAATGTTATTACTGTTTGTGCCTTACGCTTCTATTTTGCGAAGTTGAAATCAGCAGAACCAAATGCTGGATTTCATACTGTCATAACTATGCTTTCCTATCTGCCTCTCATAGTGTAAGGACCAAAGGGATTAGTCAAGTAGCATATTCCAGTACCTCACTGAGCTCAGGTTTTAGACATCGTTTTCTTACAATGTCTGTCCAGCTACCGTGGGTCTTCTCTTTATGGGCCTGAGGAACACAGTCATCAGTAAGTAGTTGGCTTTACTTATCATATATGTCAGTACAGCTGGGAAGCCTTTCTTCTGATTTGGAAACATTACCCTAACCATGCCCTTAGAGAAAAAGATCTCTGCTGTCCCCTAGTCAGCAAACTAAAGAAGAAATAAGCTGTGGGAAAAAGCATACTTCTTTCTATCCATCATGGTCTCTGATAGCATCAATTTTTTTTTTTTTTTTAATATTATTTTGGACTCCAATGAACTTTCAAGAGTCTCATCTGTAACATGCTGTCTGAAGGCAATGTTTAGGTAGTAATATCTTAGAATTATTATTGTTTATAAAGCCCTTAAAACAAAAAGATAGCTATATTAGAGGAGTGACTTAAATATTATCAGGAAGAGTAAAACAGTACGAATCTCCAGTCTGCTATCATGACCTCTTATGCGTGTGCTGTAGGTAAAATCTGTCAGTTTTGACAATGCTTTCATCAACGCAAGGTTCATGAGACTCTTACCCTTCAGGTAAGTATCCTCTGCAGGTGGAAGACATCAAGCTAGTCAGTTGGTGCCTGTCAGTAGAAGATTAGCTAGCGGCAGATAGTCTCCAAAGGAAACTGTAAACTTAAAGCCTACTTGAAATAATTGTTTTCTCCTTTTGTTTTCTCTTTCTTTTGTTTTCTTTTTTTTTTTTTCAAGAAGACTGCCCACAACATACTTGTTTTCATACTCTTTCCTGTTGGAAAAGAACCTTGCATCTCTCCATGGAAATCTGTGCAGTGATACAAGTCACATAATAGATGATCTCTTACAACATTAATTTGATGATTTTTATTGTGAGTGAAGTAGCCCATCTACTTCCTGCTGTGGAGGCATAGTGTGATTGCTACAGCATTATCAACTTGGTCCATAGTTGTGAAGGAACATATTCCTTCCACTTTCCATGTGGTAGAGTAGACACCTCCCAGGCCTAGCCATGAGTGTGTGGGAAAAGTTCCTCCCTAGCATTTAAAATTTACTTCTCATGTGCACTAAGTCCATTTTTCACCATACAGATATAGGAAAGTGTCACAAGGAGTGTTATTTTAAAGGTCCTTTATAATGCTACAATGATGTAAAGTAGCCATAATGTGCATGTGAATGAGAGGTATTCCCCAAAGGTATGGATGAAACATCAAACACTTACAGAGATCTGGCATGGGTCCAGGAGAGGAGCTGATTGCAGAAGGATCACAAAGGTAGTTTTTATGTGTCAGTAGCACATATGTAGGATTCTATGCCAGCAGAAGTCCAAAGACTTGCTGTCACAATCCTATCCATGAAAAAAAAAAAAAAAAAAAAAAAAAAGGCAAGCTAATTGGAATTTTTCTAAAAATAGACTGTAATGTTCATTTACGTGGAGGTGCTGCGTTAACAAAAAGCATTACCTGTTAAATGTGTTTCCACCATCCTGTAGATTTTTATTCTTTTCTCAAAAAGCAATGCCACTCCAAAGCGACATTCCTATGTAATTATATATTCAATTAAAATAAAGCTGCCTTAACAACAGTTGAATTCTCCATAATTGTTTGATGCCATGAAAACCAAACAAGTCCCCAAAGAATAATGAGTCAACATCTGTTCTTTGCCCCTTTTCCCCTCCTGGTTCTCCTGGTAGCTGAGGGAATCTTCATTTGGGGCTGCTCAAACAATTTGGGCCAACTTTATCATTGGTGTAATTTCAGTGGGTGAGTGCAGCTGCACAGGGCATTAATCTGGTCTCATCATTTTAAGGCAAAATTTAAATGTGCCAGAAAGAGTAATGTTAGATCCAATGGCTGTAAGACTTTTATGAATCTGTTTTCCAGTCTTTATCTAGTCAGAATCAAGCTTTTTTTTTTAAACCATGATACACTCCAGCAGAAATTTAGACCTTATATAACATTGCATTTAAAGCATTTATCTTCACTCACTGCTATGTTTATAGGGGTGAAAAAACTTCTCATCCAAGCATACAAACTTTGTGAAATTAAATTTTTAGACCAGGATCAACATTTGAACCTTGAGGTAATGTCTAACTGGAGTCTAATATAAGTAGAGTAAGACAGATTTGATTAAAGAACAGAAGACCTAGACGTTATCCAAATTTCAAACAACTTAATATGGAATTGTTTCTCTATTTTAAGGGTTTGTTAGTTGTTAGTCAGGGGGGAGAAAAAAAAATCTTTGTACACCTCTGTTCCAACATGAAATCAAAAGCAGAATTGTTAAAAATGTCTTTTTACTCCATCTGGACCTGTACAAGAAAGCACTTTCAGTGACATGCAAAAATATGTCTTCAGTCCAGTTTTATAGACTCCACTGTTGGAGACTTTACAATTCTCTGTAGATTCTTTCCAGTCTTTTTACCATTTGGATATTTTTCTGACACCTACTATGTCTGTTTCTTGATTCGTTTTAAGCACATTTCTTCCTGTCATAGCCATCATGGGCTGGAGAAAAGGGTATGATTTTCCCTCCTACAACAGTTTTGAAGACAATTGTCCTTCTCTCTTCTTCATGCTGGAACTATTCTTCCACAAATCTCATATTCAGCTCATGATTTCATCTTCCATCTCCTCTCCTGAAGAAGTAAATCAACCCCTGATTCTTCATTCCATGCTGCACTGTGCAGTTAACGATTCCTAAATTGGGCACTTTCCACTGGGCTTTATTCCATTCCATTCTATTTTTCTACAGTCTGCTATTGCCATTTTGAATTCCAGTCTTGTTTCCCAGTGTATGTTAAAGTCCCTCTCACCTTCATGCCACTTGTGGGCTTAATGCAGGTTTCTGTCTACTCACGTCATTGGTAAAGGCCTGAGTAGAAACAGATCCAGACAGATCCCAGCAGAACAGCTAATTGTGTGCTTTTGCTTGACAGTGAATCACTGACATATATTCTCTGAGCTCAAATCCTCACTTCCTTCTCTCAGTTGTGTGTATCTGAACACCTATGGTTCAGAATTGCTGACAATTGCCAGAAGGTTTAATGACCTGGATGCTTTTCACCTTCTCAAATCAGCCCTTATGTCTTCACTCTGGTAGTTACTGTATCTTTTAATTTTCCATATTAATTACTACACATAGGCTATCAGGCATAAAAGTTCATATTT
The DNA here is from genome assembly GCF_026419915.1 of Harpia harpyja. Classification (NCBI taxonomy): domain Eukaryota; kingdom Metazoa; phylum Chordata; class Aves; order Accipitriformes; family Accipitridae; genus Harpia; species Harpia harpyja. Next base: position 94,979,370 of record NC_068940.1, on the reverse strand, counting down.
TTTATTCATTGCTTTTGTTGAGTACAATGTTCCATTTCCTTACACAGTTAAACTGCACTGGTACTTTATAGCCTTTAACGAAGAGAAAAGTGTTTGCAAAGACTTTTTCCTTTTGTTTTCCAGCGTTCCTATAGCCCAGCAGAGGACTTTGACTATGAACTGTTACCCTATTTATGCTTGGTTTTTAAGTTATTTATGGAGAAAGTTGTGTAATGTGTTCTCTAGGTAAATTAACATACAGTGAACATTTATCAGCATGGATTGCTCGTTGTGCAATGGAGGACTTTTCCAACATACGGCCAGAGCTCCACAAGGGACAAGAGTAAATGAAAAAGGAGGCAGCAACAATATGATTACGGAAACAATGCCAATTTGTAAATGAAAAGCTTTGAATCTTTTTTTCCTTTTTTTTTTTTCCCCCGAAACATAGTGCCCATGGGCATTTCTAAGTAGATCTGAGCAGGCCTGCAGATAAATCAAAACTCAGACAAGCCAAGGACCTGGATATTCTCCATAAGTAAAAATACAAGCCAAGCTGTTAAAGTTGGCTGCCCATTTATGGGGGGGGGGGGGGGGACGACACCAAAACCACCCAAACAAAAAAACCTAACCAAACCAAAACCCCCCAAAAAACAATTCTATGTAAAGATACATAAATTCATTGCGACCATGAAGAAATCATACCAAAGGATTGTCTTTATTCACAGATGTGAAGCCAAGGCAAAGCTTGTAAATCAACAGGATCTCAAATTAAACTTCCTTTAAACCAAGTCTAAGTTTAAGTTCTGTGAATTTATGTAATTGAAGTACGATAACAGGAACTTTAATGTCAACATAATCAGGTCCCAGGAACAAGTAAATCAGCTCTTTATTGGAATAAACAGTTCTTACATAGCATAGAATTACACCTTTTACAGAAAAGGAAGTTAGAGAGACAGCGAAGGATGAAAGAGGAGCCTGTTAGAGACCTGATAATTAAAAGAGTCTTTTTCAAACACAAACAGAAGATTATGACTTGAGTTAAAGAAATCGCAATGCTTATATATGCACTTATTATCAACAAAGGTCCTTGCATTTAAGTAAAAGAATGCTTATGAAGAAAAATAAGATGAGCTATAAGCAGAAATGTTTTCAAAGCACAATATTGTTCATGGATTTCCATAAAATAATAGTGACTGTTTAGAAGTGTCCCTTTTAAATTATCATGGACTAAATCAGAGACTAGAACTAAAATGTAGCCACTCTGAAAAATAATGGTAGTGGAGGCTGCTGTTCTTTATGCGTGTTGTTCACATTTACTCTGCAAACACATAGTTCAGTTTAATTAGCATGTGATTGAAAAGTGTTGACGTCTTGTGTTCTGTGTTGCTAAATGGATTTCCTCATGCTGGGGAATATGTAAATTCCTTGAAGAATTGTTTATGCTACCAGAGCAGCTTTTAAGTAATTCTGATGACAAGAATTAAAGTAGGCAGTCAACATAGTTATTTTGAGGATTTAATATAGTTGTGAACACAAGAGTGTAAATAACTTTTTCAAGGAGCTGAAGCAGTCTGTGAAAACAGCTGTACAGATTATTTTTTTAAATTTTTTTTATTTTTTTTTTCATGGAACAGTAGAGTTGAATTGCAGCTTTTGTCCCTTCTCATTTCTGGCAGTCAAAAATAAGATGAATAAGTGTTAAAAAAAAAAACCCCTCTCCTTCAAAACACTGAATATCATTTAAAAAATAAAAGATTTACGTATTTCTGTATGATTCTTCTCTGGGCTATAAAAACGTTAAGTGTCTGTAGCTTCATTTATTTCACAAAGTATATTTCTAATTCTCTGTGGTTGTATAAGAGAAAAATACGAATTAAAGTGTAAATTACACTTCTTTGAATGCTACATATTTTTAATTGTCAGAATGACAGAGGCAAAGTACTGTCAAAAGCTTACATAGTTCAGACAAATCTTGAAATATATGGACACTGAAATTTCCGCTCCACAGACAGATTTGCAGCTTCAGAATCAGTTTTATTCTGAACCAGAGTGAAAAAAAACAGAGAGCTTTGCAAGAAACATAATTTCCAAGACTAAACAAATCAGATTAATTAAAAAAAAAAAAAGAAAAAGAAAAATATAAAATGTTAGACTGCCATGTTTTTCAGCCTTATAATAATTTGGAAAACATTTTGAAAGGGAAAGTTATTTCAAGATGAAAAAGCTGAAAAACATTCCTGACATAAAAATGTCAAATATCTTTACTATTTGTTTTCAAATTGGAAATGTTATAAATGAAATCAACAAAGATTGGAAAGTTCTCTAGTTCTGTCCTAATGTACGGACATTAATAATCATGAGCTGTATGGGAGCATGCAAGAGCAACTAGCATCAGCAACAGCCATCAATCTAAAACCACAGAGTTTTGGGAGGTTACTGGCAACCCTTCCTCACTTTTAAGGGTGACTTCTTTCCTTGTCCCCAACACTGACCCACCAAAGTCCCATAAATATATTATTACTGGAGAGGCTTGGACCTTTATAGGCAGAAAATTATGCTGTAATAAGGATTAATCTAAACCGAAGTATTCACCTAATGTGAATCCTTTAAAGTTTCTAGTCATAAGGTCTAAGATAGCTTCCTGACCTCCCTTAGGAAAACACAGAAAGTAATGTGCTTCTAGAAAGTCATTCATCCGTTGTAGCCAGATGCTTATCGTAGAAAGGATTTTTTTTTTTCCATTAGGTCTGCCAGTTGAGGGCTTTGGACCAATAGATGCTGAACTTTTATGTGGGTAGTTAGATGAAATTAGTCTTCCTTTAAATGTCAGAATAAACCATATAGAACAGAAAATCCCTTTTCAGTGCATTACCCAGATAATACTCCTTTGAATGCATTGTGTTCATTGCATCACATCACACTAACTGAAGATGATATTGAACAAAAATTATTTTTGCTCAAAGTTAATCTACCTCAACAAAATGCATGTTTGTACTAGGTAAGCACTATGTTTGCCAGGCCCTGTTCTCTTCTTTGGAAACTCTGTGAATATCCTTCTGCTTATGAGATTGAATCCCTGCCACTGAGGTATGGTGCAGGAGAGTGGAGCTGTATCCCCAGCCTTCCAACCCATTCCCATCATCAGACATTCTGGTGGATGTTCTTCAGTAATTCTTCTCGTCAGTCACATGGATTTAAATAAAACTTCAGTATAATCATAACTAGTACTATTCTTTCTGAACAAATGACAGTTCAAAGAGGGAGTGGAAAAAAATTAACACCATGATGTCTTATTATGAGAACATAAATGAGATTGTGATAAAGCAGAGGGAAGAAGATAAGGGAAGATAAGGGAAACAGAAAAGACTGCATAATGGATCAGCTCTCTCAACTAGTTCTAGAAAATGTGAACCCAGAAAACCAAGGAGATCCAGCCTGTCAAAATCAATAAAAAGTCCATTGACTTAAGTGATGCCACATCACAGGCCCTTTTTATCCTTAAACCTTAGAGATACCAGGATGAGACAACTGTCTAACCACATGAAAGAAACCTCTGCTCGACTAAGTTACAGTTTAACTTAAAATGAAGGAATTTCTGCAAATGCTTAAGTTACCCTGTATCTTTTACCAGGTAGATATATAATGAATAGCTTAGCAGGTGATAAGAAGTAGAACAAAGGATTAAAATCTATTCAAGTGCAGACAGCATTTCATTTTAATTTTATCAATATCTTAGAAACAAAGATAGACACAACCAACCAGTCACAATACTAACAATAGGAAACAAAAATAATATTCTTTGTACTTGCAGCTAAATTTTCTTTTGTTCACATGGAAAACTCCACTGTTTATAGATTGCAACGTCCTCCTTAGAAGTAATAAAATCCTCTCTGACATTTTATGGACATTAGCTTGGCTTCCAAAGACATTTCTTAAAACTGCAAGCTTCGTATGTCCAGTTTTTGAGGTTAATACGTTATATAAAATATACAAAATAATTCCTGATCTTCTCAATGCATATTGAATTCATGACGTTTGGAAAGTGAAGAAGGAAAGAAATCCCACCATTAATCTTCTAGTGTTGATGATTCAGATATGTCAGGTTTAAAATTTGGTAGAAGAAAATCCAGAGATGCTTTAAAAAGCAGGTGGAGTTTTACCAATATGTTGGAGAAATATAATCTTCTGGCTTCAGCCGTGGCCAGCATAATCAGCTGGTTTTGATTTCCTTCAACTATTTTAAGACATAAACTATGTCTGCTAGGTAACATAGTCACACTGGTTCCCGAAAGCAAGAAGAAGTCATGGAAATTCAATGAAATTGCAGAGCGTGCTACAGGGATTGGCTTGATCTTGGTTACCTTAGTGGCTCAAGCAGGACTCATATTTATGACTGAACAAATCACAAATTTTTCCACTACAGAAGTGTTCAGACAAACTACTGGGTCCCACTGCATAGATGTAAATAAAATTTAATTTTAGAGTCTTGTCTTTTCATAATATCAGCTTTTGTACCTGTACTACAAGAACAGACGGAGTATGGGAAAAAATTGAAGTGTTAATTGATTTTGTTTGAATCCTGTTACCTTCTGTTTGGTGTGAATTGTTAAGTTGTCAAAACATTAAGTTATATAAGGAATGGAGCAGACAAACAAAAAGATAATTCTATTGATATCAGAGGTGTATCTTCAGCTAACATTTTACATTCATACTGGTTATCCCATCCCAGACTACTGGAAAATAAGGGGAATAACAAAAGAGCAATAAAAATTAAAGAAAAAGCCCGTTCTCAGAAAATGAAAACTAGCTTTGCTTTCCTTAGAAAAGAGATTAAAATGTGGAATTTCTGTTACAGGAAATTTATTGAGTTCAAGAATTTAAGTACATTGAAATAGACTGAGAAAACAAACATGTATGGGAGTATCAAGAATATCTTGGGTTATGATAATTATCCCCCAAAACGTTAAAAGGAGCATTTATCTTTGTGTTTCACAAGTATAACTATTAAAAATTAAGATCTAATGTGGGGGAACAGATTATTCGCTGCTTCTGTGAAGTCATGTCACCTTCCTCAGAAGCATCAGGTATAGACAGTTGATTTGGATCAGGTTTTGGAATGATGGAGTAAGATTCAATATAGTAATTCCTGTATTTACATGTACATAGGAAATATCAACAGAATAATGTAGGACACACAAAAACCTCCCAAAAGCTCTGACTACATCCTATGGATCAGGTATTTGATCATGTGTAATTCAGATTATGGTCTGAAGTAAAAAAATAATGTCTCCACAGGATTACATGGAGTTTTCTCTTGTCAAGCATTCATACATTGAAGGCAGGAAGAATAAAAGAAAGTGATAATTAATGAGGACGAGACAAATTCCTCTTCCACTGTCATGTTGGGTCTAGCTTCAATGCAATGCATCTTTCTTGTATCAAAATACTAGATAGCAGATTTTAGGTAATAACTTAGCTCAAGTTTATTTCTGTTGTAAAAAATAAGGTTTCCCTTCAGGAAGTCTGAAACTGAAGTTGTGTCCTGAACTTCTGCCTGAAGTTATTTCACCTCCATAATAATATTTTTGACCCGTAAGAAAATATAAATGTTCTTTTACACAGTAAGCAAATCAGGAAGTAAGTATTGAAGGTAGAAATGAATAACGATGCATGAGAAAAACCACACTTTGCCTTTGAAAGACAAGAACATATTACATCAATACAGAGTAGTATGTCAATATTTAGAAATAATTAGCCAGTTACACTGCTAGCTGATAATATTGCAATGAAGATAGGCAAACGTGGATTAAAACCTCACTGTTACAACCACCTCAAAATTAGCTGAACAATATAAAGCAGAACACTTTGCAAGATAGCAAGTCAGACATCTACCTTACCAAAATTGACCCAACAGACAAACACAACCAATTGAACCTCATGCATATAAACTCTTAAGTCGTGAATTATCACAATGTCAGGAATCTTTTTTCTTTGTTTGGAATATTTCTTATTGTTTGCAGGCATCTAAACATAGGAAGATTTGGGGATTTTGTAATATTTCTTGAATGCCTTCTTCCCATTGTGGGATCTTTCAATATTATTCCTTTTAACTTTAATGAAGAAAGAATGTGAAATCTGCTGGCAATTTGCTTGCTACCATGACTGAGACTATATATTGTAATTAACTTGTGTCTTGTTTATTTTAATTTTTTTCTCTGTGGATGCAAAATGAGTAACCTGTGGATTCCAATTATATGGGAAATTTCAGCTTCAGGGAGACTGGTTGGTTAGTAGAAAATTGTGGAAAAAAAGGCAGCATTATGAATTAACTAATCTTTGATTTTCAATGTATGTGGTTTTTAATCTTAGTTCTGCATGTAGAAAAAATGCATTAATTTGATTATAAGGACTGTTGATTTTCTCATTGTTTCTTTGTATCTTTTATTCTTGAATCTCCTTCTTTGCAACCTATCTGTGCCTTGCTTGCACTCCATAATGATATCCAGAGCATGAATCAGGTGATGAAGAGTGATTCACATGGATGAAATAATCCTGGAATCTGCTGGAATCATTTAGGGCATTTCATAATTAAATACGTAATAAATATACAAAATGTTTCCATTACAGTGACATTCTGAATGAGAAGAAGGTGGAGAATCCAGAGAAGCAGCTCATCACACAACAAAGCAGATGCCAGAAATCTGTGTTAGATAATCTGCTGTTTATTAGCTTCTATTTTGCTACCTCTCCCAAAAGAAACACAGCTATTTTATGCCTCACTTACTTTCTCTAGTAACAGATCTACACTGGACTTAGGAAAGCAAGCTATGTCAGCCATACAACACAAATACCATGAAGCAGAGGTACAGGTAAGGGACAAATATAATGATTTTATATTCCCATTTTTTATGAAAATACAACAAATGATTTTATTTGCCAAAGGAAGGAGGATAAACTATGCAATCTGCAGGCTTCTGTAAGAGTATCGTGATCACCTAACATTGTGATAAGTTAAAATAGTTATGTTTTTCATTTGTAATGGCATCATAAAATTACCTGGTTTGGAATTTTCCTCTTTAATATGGCATTTTATAATTTGACATAACACTTTGTTTAGCATCTGTAACCTATTGCTGGATGAGAAGGACAATCATTACAATTTTAATGACATGGGGGTTTGGCTTTTATGTTAATTCTGACAACCTTGTATTATAAAAATATAATATGTTTCATCACAGTTCTGATTACTTAAGTTGACACTGGCAAAAACTACCTATTTAAGAAAATGTTGAGTCTTCTTAAAGCTGTCTTTTACGTGGTGATAATAGCTTTTAAAAGAAGCTGTACTGGCTGCAGACAGACAAGTGAGTTAAATTCATCTGTATTGATAAAGAGCCACTGATTTGAGTGGATTGACCACAAAGATGAAGCTGGCCCAGAGTGCCAGAGAACAACCACCGGCTCTCTTCTTGCCAAGAGAATTTCAGTCCAAAAGAAAGAAAACATTTCCCTTTTATGGTCTAGTCTGGAAATCCCCATAGAGTTAGAGAAGTACTCAAGTATCTCTCCTTGTCAATATTCCCTTTCTCCTGCCCCATGAGAAACGTGAAATACGTTAAGCAGAACTGTCAAATTACCAGTAGCCAAATGAAGATTGTTTCCTGTCCTTAGTGCTATAAAGAGTCTTTACTTCAGTTTTTCTTTCAGATCTGGAATGGTGAAAGGAAGGATGAAAGTGTGCAAAATGAATCCCTGTGTAATCCATTTTGTAATCTGTTTTTATATCTGCCAGTTGACTGACAACATGTTTTCTCAGTCCGGGAAGATGAGTCAACTAATGTAGTTCATTTGGCTTCTTTCTCACCCTTACCCTCACCTTGGAATGTATACAAGAGAGACTGATTCCTATCCCAATCATTACAAAACAATCACTGCACTCTTACCTAAATAGTCCTTACATTGTTAAGCACTGTGAGAAAATTGTAAGGAACAGGACATTGTTAAGGACTACAAGCATGTCTAAATGCTCATATAGTGTATATCTTCATAATCTCTCTTGAACATTCAGACTATATCTGACCAAATTTGATTACTGGCTATCTATAACTTGATTATAACAAATCTTCTTTTCAAGGTTTATAGGGTATTTTTTTTTGAAAGCAAAACATGAAACCCTATTACTCATTTTGTGCAACTAATTGTCATATAATTACTTGTGCTTCCCATGTGTGCTTCATCAGCTCTAATTTCATAAAGGTAGCTTTAAAGGTAGTGAAACAGGAGGCAAAAGCAGTTTTTGGTCAGCCTGAGAAAAACAACACACCTGCTGGATTACTATGCAAAGTGACAAGTGGAAAAACAGGTTTGCTAACAAAGAGTAATTGAGAAAAGCTTCTGCATGTTTCTGAATGAAATGGAGAACCAAAAATTATTTAATCCTGTAGAAAGTCAGATTTCCTGTCTTTGATATTGTCCCCTTTAAGGGAAGATATTAACAAAAACAAAGGAAACAAAATCCTCTAGTTCTTTTGAAGGTGAAAGAGGAGGTTATATTGTTTAGTAAAATGCCAGCCAGGTATTTTTCCCCACCTCTGAGCTTTGGTTCTCATCCAAAACATAACAAACCGAGCAAAAAAAGATGTGGAGGTGCCTTATCACTTTTGTTTCCCATTTCATGAAGAACTCTGAATTATATTGGTGAGAGAGAAGGATGCTAATCGGGCTGAATCATCTATGGTAAAATATAACTTTTATATCAAAATCTGCAAACTGTGTTGCTGTTGTTCAAATGTTGCACCTAAACTGCTCCTGGAGCTTTACAAAATAATCTTGCGATTGCTTTTCAGACTGCACAAAGTTACCTTAATCATAAAGTTTGATCCTGCTTCTGTTGAATGAATGGGAAACATTATCTGAATTTCAGTGGGAACAGAGCCACACCTTTATTTACATGAATTGTAAGGCACTTTCTTCAAACTGTAATAATTACATTAGTGATATCCAGGGAAATCTTCAGCATTTGGCTTGATAGTGAGGATGTAAAAGAAGCAAGCTAGGTCTCAAAGGAAGTGCGTGTATTTTTAATACTGTGAAACACGGATTTTAGGATTTCAAAAGCTCAGAAAAAAAGAAATGTTTTTTTCAAATAAGAGAGATGGTGGTACCTGCAAATTTTAATGTCCTGCTCAGAGTGCCAGAGGATACTTCAAGAATTACACCCTTCCAGAACCTGTCTTTCACCTGCACAAAATGGACTCTCAGGGCTTCCTGCCAATGGATGCCAAGTTGCTAATTTCCTATAGAAAAGTTAGGTCCAAACTGAAAACCAGGAATTCCTCAAACATGAAAACATGGATCAGTCTTTAATTGTACACCAGCAAAAGACCATACCAGTGGCCGCTTTCTGGACCTCCTGCTTGATAAACTAATTCAGCTGTGATTGGAGAAAGAGTGCAAAGTGTTTAGAGTAGTCAGTACAGTGCTGTGGTCAACCTAAAAACATGTCAGGAATTCTGAGGGAAATTAATCAGCAAAATAAAAAATCATCAATAATTGTAACATCAATTTTTGAAAGAATCAAAGTAACTAGTGCTCTTACAGCTCATTTTAAAGTGTAAGAAAAATTCACCTGAGGGGGGAACATAGAGGGAGTTAAAAGCAAACAGACATTTCCTAAGCAATTAATTATAATTTAACTACAATATAGTAGAGAAAAAATATGCATCATATTTGATTTGAATGTATAGCATATATACTTAATAGTCACTTTCAGTTACAAAAATAAATCAGTATAAAATATTACCTGAGTGTCCAATGCCTCCTGAAGGGAAAATGAAAAGAGATTGTCTAAGATTTACATGAAAATATCTATAATAAAAAGGAATAAAAATTAATACCATTATTTAGGGCTTCTTTTAAAATAGCTTCTGAATGTTCTTATCTTTTCAGATTACAGTAGCTGCAAAAAGGACTTGGAGAAGACCTCCCTGAAGTGGTTTACAGCAGACCTGCTTCTGATGCACGAAGCAGGTATTTAATGATACACAGCATTGCCTACAGATGTGTCTGTGCTGCAGTCAGGTGTCATTTATATCTCAGTAGCTTAGATATTGAGAGGAACACAAGTGTAGGAAGTGGACTTCAGCATAAACTACAAAAAGTTTGCTTGAGATCCTAGGTATAGATTTGGCAGCTAAAACCCACGCTGTTTAAATCTCTTGATTATAGTATAGCCATGCCTTGGGGTAAAAATACATTGCATTTACAAACTGGAATCTACAGCAAAATGACTGCTAATCTCCTGTCTTTTCTATACTGAAAAGGCTAGCTACTATGAGAGCACACTGGGAAGTTTCTCTCACCTAATTTTAAGTGTCTAAACTTATCCTCTTAGACTCCCCATGCAGCCTAGGCACCTCCAGAGGTGTGTCGCTTTACTCCTTTCACTCATCTGCATTGCAATGAACTGAATCATACTCTGCAGATATTTTTTTTTCCCCCACCAACCAAGAAGGAAGTCCTGGGAGTCTTGTTTCAGCCTTGGCTCTCTAAGTTAAGGCAAAGTGACGCCACACAGTACAGCGGCATAAAGCTTTGATAATGTGAGTGTTCAGAAACAGTTGAACAACTGGAGATTGGTGAGAGGGCATTTGGTTTTGGACTTAGTAAGGGTCAGGAATCTGTATAAAAGAGTTCAAATTATATTGTCACAAAAAATGCATCTGGTTAGTTACACATTTCATTTATTATGATGTGCATATAACTGGAATCCAATTCCTTTTCCTACAGCAATTGTTTCCTCTGCTGGGGGTTAATTATCCTGTAATCATAGTACAAATTATCCAAGTGAGATGGTGACATGTTTTACTTCATCAACTTCCTGACAAAGTCCCTGGGATGTAATCAACTTAACACAATGCCAGTGCAGCCTAGAGGATTGCATCACTGATAGATTTGACTCCTAACTGAAACCTCAGAAAGGTTTTTTTGTGAATAAACTGTGACCTAATCAGATCAGATCTGTAGATGTTTAAAAAATAAAAAATCGTAGAAAACCGCTCAATGCATCTTACCACGTAGGGTGATAACAAGCAGGCGGTTGTAAATACTGGCTTTCACTTCCCAAAGCTGATGAGTTTCAAGTTCAAAATCTGTATATGAAGAGCAGGAGGTGGTCTAGGAAGCATATGCAAAGAGATACAGATCAGCCTGAGGACATGAAGAAAGAATGCATACCCCAAAATTGGTTAATTTTTCTCAGCTATATAAAATTATATAATAAAAAGATATTTCCTTCACCTCTAAATCTTGCCTTTCCTCTAAAAGTTTGTATACGTATTATAAGCTATTAGCTCTCGTAGTCATTGAGAGGAGTTATTCATCTCACCTAACATTAACCAGCAAAGATTTAAGATATCTGCTCTAAACTGGTGTTTGTCCTAAACCAACCCTGACAAAGTGGGGAAAAAAATAAATAATATGATGACTTGCTATTTTTGGAGAGCAGATTCCTGACTTCCTCAGGTAAAGCACTATATCTTCTCACTGATTTACACAGAGATCGGTCTATTATGCTGCTTGCATGAGAACATAGAGCAATCAGAAAGAAAAGTTTGGAAAAATCTTTTTCTATTTTTTTTTACTTTATAATCTTAGTCACATATGCCCAGAAATACTTATGAAACAATTCACTCTCTAGTTTTATATAGTAATATGCATCTTATAGTCTACAATAAGTACAAGATATATCAAAATGTACAATTATAGCCACAATAAGAACCAATATTAAGTAGCAAAGACATGTGCACAGTAACAGCGTCAAGAAGGAAAGAAAGAAAAGATTCCCATCTTATTTCATTACAAAACCCCTCCAGCTGGTTTTCTTGGCGAGAAGCAGAAGAAGAAAAGCTACGTGGAGGATGCAGCTTAAACTGACAATCTTGAAAATGTAAATCTGCTTGCAAAAAAATGCATAAACTCTATAGAAAAGCTGGATTCTGCTGAGTGATTGATTATTTTAATGACTTCCTGCTTTAATGCACATCCTCTCTTTTCCTTCGTGCAAGCTGCTTCAATCCCTGTTAAGGATTTAGCCTTACAATGAAGCCTTTATAACTTTCTGGATCTTTGTCATGTTGGCATGTGGGTCATTCCCTTTATGTAAGGACAAGAAGAAGGCGGAGAACAGTTGTCCTGTGGGATAAGGAAAAATTCAAACCTGAACTGGCCAAGTATTGCTCTGAAATACAGAGTGAGTTGCTTTTTCCCTTAGGAGCTAAATGCTGGCAGGTAGCAAGTGTGGAGGAAACCTGAACGTGTTTCAATGCTATCTGTTCCAGCAGATGTCACAAAGAGGCAATGGTGTTTATAGGATGGCCAAATAGGAGACAAGCAGGTATTTTTAAATCACAAAAGTATGGAAAAGCTTTTCCTAGCTACCAAAGTAATGTTTCACCACTGAAACATTTTTTAGTTCCCAAATAGGACTTTACTTTGGATCCATGTCTGGAAATAAACTCCTGTTTTCCACCACATTTCAAAGGTTATAGTAATATACACTCTTTATAGGAAGCTGTATGGAGATCAGGAGACAAGCTGGGTGCCATTGCTAAGGAAATAGTGAAGGTTTAAAAGAAATAGAGGTGTATTCATCTCCATAAAATGTATATTTCTAAAGAAGGAAACTACAAGAATTTTTGAATTCTGCAAAGATTTAAATCTCTTAAAGACAGTTATTATCATTATTACTGGTATTATTATTATTGACAGTCTTCTGATTATTAAGCTGAAAAAAACCCTCGAGCATTTGGAGTATAGAAGAATAAAGAAAATTATGGATTCCCAGGTGAATATCATGCTTCTGTAAGCTCTCTGGGACAAGGAATACCTCTCTGCTGTGTGGCTGTGCAGCACCAAGCACGCTGAAGTCTCAGTCCATGGCAGTTACTCTGGTGTTACTGTGATACCCATTAACACAGTCAATTGCAAACAAAAGATGGATCAGTATGTCAGGTCACAGATTAGTTCCCATATGGTTTTAATAAGAACAACGCATAGGCTACATTTACATTTGCTGTTGTTCAATCTACTCTCTTTAGCAAACATGCAATTTGCATGAATTGTTCTTGTGTTTTAGTTAGTGGGCAGAATTTGAGGTCAGAGATGGGAGCAAGGTACTTAAGAAGAAAGGAAACAGAGGAAAAAGCTTCCACTACAAAACTAACACTTTCCCCTCCAAACCAGGGGTGCAGCCTGCAACCCCAGCAGTACAGCCAGATGTTTAGAGGTCTGCAACAGAAACACCCAGCTAATGGTGCAAAAGCAGCGTGAACAGATGGTGCTGTAGCACTCTCATATTCCCTATTTCTCCACCCACCAGCACCTGCTTTCTAATCCCCTTTCATTATTCAGCTTCCTAGTAGCAAATTATTACATTCTCACCTTTCATTTGTTTTGATACCACATCAAGGCCATCTCTGCTCACAGTGTGGGTTTATACTACCAAACTGTGTCATTTTAGGACTCCTGATTTCTACTGTTGTAAGCGAGAGAAGAGGCAAGCCCTCAGGTTCATTAAAAATATATAACCCAATGTGCAAGAATTCTCTGCCCTTTAGAAAACCATACAAGAAAACACATATCACTAATTAGGAGAATGGAAAGAACAAAATGTTATAGGTGTGCAATGCAAGGGTAATAAATTTATTGTCTCATTTGTGCTGTCTGTAGCCTCACAGACTCATCAGCACTTTAACTAGAAATGCCAAAAACCCTGAAGATGCCTTGAAGAACACAAATTCTGCTCCTCAGAGGGTTTTTTTAACATGGATATGGTCCTGACAAGCATCTGTGTCTCATCAAGAATTTGTGTTCATAAGGAGGTCCTTAGTAAGCCCCTAATTGTGGGTTATGACTGTCCAAATTTTGAAGATTGCAAATGTCAGCAGTTTGTAAAAGCATCACAGGCTTTTAATTTTAGAAAGGTCAGTAGGACCCTATTACAGTCAAATGTTCTCTGCAGGCTTCATAATTCAAACTTCTATTATTCCTTGCTCTCTATTCCTCTTCCTTATTCCTTTTCCAAATACCCTGTATGAATAAAAGGATCATCGTTTCAGTGCAATGGAGCTACCCCTTGGATGGAAGAAATCAGTTCTTGGCCAGTAGCTCTGCAGTACACAACCACTTCCAGCAGCCAAAATCTGCCCTTGGACGTGAGTCAGTGGAAACATGCACATTCAGTGGTAGACTCTGGCCCCAGAAGGAGAAGCAAAGAGTAACTGGAGCAGCTGAAACTGCCAAAGGGATTTAGGTTGGCAGAATGTATTTAACCTAATTTGGCATGTGGTCAGGACACGAGAAGCTAATAGCTCATTGCTTTAAAAAGCTGGTTCTTTGTTTAATACAAATGTTCATAGTATTGGCTTCATATCTTATCTGTCAGCTCCAAAATAAAAAGAAATCCCAGTTTCCATAATGCTATTATGTGTGAACATTCGCTCTTTTGACTTGTTGCAAATCATGACATCAATGAAACCACCAGCATGCAGGTTCTCCTTGAAGGTTCCCCACTTACTGGCCCGGCCTTCAGACCTGACCTTCCACGAGGAAGCATTGGTACAATATGAGTTAAAAGGAAGAGCAAACTCGCAGGAGCAGAGAGGTGCCTCTGATTCTGCCAAGGCCCTGCGGAAGCACATCCTTACAGAAGAGACTGCCCGCCACACCAAACCTAAACACCAGACTGCAGTGTCAGAAAAGGACTGGAAATGTATGTATTACCAAAATTGCAGTGTCTGTATCAACAGCTTTGAGAATACAACATACACTACCAAAATCCTGTTAAGTGAAATAAAACAGGCTTTTTGCTTAATAATGTCATTTTTATATGATAATCAGGCCATATATTAATTCTTAAATCTGTTATTTTACTTCTCCTCTCTTCAAAGCAGCCATTAGAATCCTCACTTTAAGTCTTTTCCATGCCAATGCGTTTACTAGTGTCTCTGCTTACATCTGTGCATAGTCCCACTGATGTCAAAGAGAAAGGTTATAAATAGTAAATATGGAAAGGGTTGACTAGGGTCTTCTGAGAACGTGTAATATTTGGCTTCTGAAATATTTGTAACTGGTCATAACTTATAATAAGAAGGCTAGACTTTCTGAATTGAGCAAACTTTTCCTGGTGCATGAATATATATGTTTCTTCATTTTCCTTTGAAGCGGGTTTTTAATTTGGTGAATAACAATGACAGTATTGCAGTCATCTTAGACTATATGTTTTCAATTTGAAGGACTATAGAGTCACTTCTAAAAATATTATTAAAAGTAATTATGGAAAGCACACTTTTTGCCTGTAAACTTAGTCTTTCTGCAGGAGTCTGTATCCTTAGTGGAAGATCTTCAAATTTAAAACTGATGAGCTTAGATTAAGCTGCTAAGGCGGACTCTAAGAGGCAACTCATCTGTTTGAATGCCATGAAGGTGGCCCAGAAGCAGAGGCCTGACCCTTTCCAGGGTGCTGTGAGCAAGCTTTTCTACTTTTCTTTGTACCTAATACCAGTACCTCTGCTTAGTGCATTGCCTTTGTGGATCCCATTTAGAAGTGTTTAATTCTCCCCACATATACAATACAGAATTTAGATAACTAACTCAGACTTTGATTTACACAAAATGTCAGGGTGCCTATAACCTATATATAGCCTATAGGTTTCCCTGGTAACAGAAAGCAAAATTTAGCCTCTCCATTTTTAGTTTGAAAGATTCAGTTCATAATTTTATTTTTAAGTTGGTTTATATGAGGAAACATTTGGCCAATTTACCTTTAGTTTTGCTGAAAAGTTCCCCAGATGAAACCTGAAAATTTTGATGGCAAAGAAACTTTATTGCTCAATCTAAAAGAGAGATCGATGTAAAAGTTTTAAGAACCATAACAGTGTGAAATTAATGATTGATACAGAAATAATAAAACAACTGATACATAAATACACAGTTGGATAAATCTAAAGATGTACACTCTTAACTTCATAGATGAATTCCTAGATCTACAACCTCAACTGTTATAAGAAGTTGAAATTCCACCTCTGCTTTTTAAGATACAGTATTTCAAGACCAAATCCATGTTAGAAGCCAATTCTAAATCTCACATTTTTCCTTACCAAGCACATATCCTAACCTCATTGTTTCTTGCCAAGGCTTGGCCTTGATATGTGCTATTTAAAAAGCAAACAAAGAACATGAACTTGTTCAAACTCTGGGAATATTTCAGCCTACAGCTCAGAAAAAAACCTTTATCTGAAACCAATGAACTTCTCAGCACCATTGAGAATTGACCAGAGGGGCCAATTATCTGTTGCACAGTCTCACTGATTCTGTGTCAATAATTTATAAATTTAGAGAGCAGGCAGGTTTTGCTACTGGTTTAAAATTAAAGTGCCATTTCTCAGAAAGTCTGTGCCACTCGACTGAATTCAGTGGATCAGCACAGTTCTAAACCCACTGAGGATGTAACACAAACAGGTACATTATATTTTCAAACGTATTCCTTCCTTCAAACCCCAAAATTTAGCTCACCATTGAAAAAACATTAATTAGATATCCATATTCGTTATATAGTAAAATAGCTACTTTGTTTTTCTTTTCTTACCAGGTAGTATGGGAAGGTGGCAGCTAGCTGTCATTGGAAAGAGCACAGATCAGTTTTACAGCAAAGGCAGGCACCTAAAGAATGTTTGCTGCCTCACGACAGCAGAAACCGACATCTTGAGGCATTTGTGGTCCCCTTCTGGCTGCACCCTGTGGTTTTTCTGACTACCTAAGAAATAAATTTCTTTCAGATGCCATAGATTGCTTTTATGTTGGCTGAATATTATTTAATTGGGAATGTTTTATTACCATAGAATATATTGAACAAATAGATGTGGTAAGTGACATTGTCTATATAGGCAGAAGACAAGTATCACAGCTATCAGAGCCTTCATGGGCCCACTGAGGCCACTTATTTCTACCCCCTGCTGAACAAAGTGTTAATCCACTTCACCCAAATTGGGGCAGGTTACAGTGCCTTCTGGAATGCAAAGGCTGCTATTACTTAGCTGGGTTGAGTTTACTCACTCATTTGGCATAGGTCAGTAAGGGTAGGTAAACCAAAGATTTTTAGACTATGCTGCAGAGAAAAATTTGCTTTTTGGCTCCAGAGCTGGCTGGGCACGCACTGCTGCACTTCCCAGCTGCTGCTGAAATCTCCAAATTCATTTTTTTGCCAGAGTACGTGTAAAAGCCCATCAGTCTTTCATCCTGATCACTTGAAAACCACTTAAAGTGCATTCATGCATTCCAAACATTAATTTGCATATAGACAATTACTTTTTTGTCATTGTTGAAGATTGTCTACAGTGGCAAATATGACAGAAGTTCACCCTTATGCCCATGGAGGAAAAAAAAGGAATGAATGCCAGTTCTGATCCCAAAGCTTCATCTTGCAATTAAAGTAAATAAGTTCCCAGACTATCATTTATTAGTATTACAAATCTGTGGTATCTTAAAAATACACTGCAGGCAACAGTTTTCAGGAGGCCCAAGGAAGACCTTGCCCAGCTTTGGGCTTGCTGTTGATGGCGTCCATATAGTATAATTGTTTTCTGATAGAGTTTCCATTTAATATCAGCCAAGAAATCTTGGGTTTCTTTAACTATGTGACCCAGGAGAAACTGATTTAATTTAAAGGCACAGTAATCCTTTCCTGAAGCTACTGTATCTGGATATCTCTGGAGAACTGTGTCTGGTTATTTTGCTCAAGCCTAGGATGAGACCTGACTAAACTCATTTTCATGAGGTGTAAGAATAATGTATTTAGCTCAGTGCACCGCTGAAATCCTGGCATTGCTGACTCCACAAAGATTCTATTCATATTTCACAGTTAGAAGATAAATTTGCTTATAAAAAAAAGTATTTGGCTTTTTTAAAGAGAGCTTGATGGGTTTAAGGCTATGTCTTTTTCCATCAAAATCAAAAGTTAACTTGGAAATATATAAAAGAATGTAAATTAAATTTAGTGAATACCATTTTATGATCCATCCTGATGCATATAATTGCCATAGGTAGAAAATACATCTGTGGTGAAGAAGTGGAAAATTGGAACATTATGGAGTTTCCACCAGGCTCCCTTGTTAGTGAATCTAAACTAATCTTTAGCGAATTCCTGAGAAAGCATGAAGATGTTTCTTCTCCTAAAAAAAAGTGCTGAACAAGTGAAAATGAAGCCAGAACAGACACTGCTACTTTGCTTTAAGGATTTAGATATGTTATTTAATTTGATTTCTGCAAAGACAAAACTAAACAGTGATGGCAGCTGATTCTCCCTGGAGTATCTGGTAATCTATATTAAGTAAACTTAATATAGAATGTAAAACAAAAGCACTTCAATGAAAAGTTGTTCCATACTGGTGGTTAAACTGAATTATCTGGACAGATTCACAACACATAATACTCTAGTTAAACTATGGCTCAGTTTACCCTCCTGTGACAGCAGTATAGTGTATTCATACATGATACGATTTTAAATTAACCAGCCAAAAACCTGCAGCCAGTCATCTGTGGCAGCATGGAGCTCAGTGAGATCTAATTGACCTAGGTATTTACCCAGATTTTTGGACATATTTTTCAGGCTGCTTAATGCCATGCTACCCTTCTTTGATCAAGCTATACCACTGAGTCTCCTAGGTGGGTATTACTAATATATAACACAAGTAAGGGTTTCAGGAGGGCACACACTGGATCGAGGCCGCACGCCACAGCAGATGGAAAGGAGGACAGAGAAGGAAGATCTCCCACACTCCTCCTGTCATCCCAGCCCCTCTCTGGCAGCACAGTGGGAGACTGGGGTGACACGCAAAGGACCTGCCCCATGCAGGCAGGGCGATCCTCTCTGGTATGAAGCCACCAGAATCTAGAGTGTCACACATTACAAAAGTATTGTGACCCTCATGGGTTACTATTTCTACCATATACGAAGGATAACCAGAGGCTGTAAACACTGCAGTCAGCAAAACAATCTATACCTAATTAGAGTGCCAAGAGCTTGATGTTTCTAACCCTGTTTCCCCATGAAAATCTCTCATGTATTCTCAGGGCTCTGTAGTGAATGTATGTCTGTACCACAAAATTGTTGGAGAGATAACTGTTTCAGCATATTCGTCCAAAGACACAAGACCTATAATTTTACACCAAATTGGCTCTAATTGCCAGCAAAAGCATTGCCTGTGCTGAGGCATTCTCTAAGGGTTTGCCTTCGCTGCACAGAAAGTCAGACCCTCCCACTGTCCACAAAGTAAAGCCCTCTGACCTAGGGCTTTAAATATGGACTAATTTATCTGGCTAGGATTACCTGCTGAGAAAACCATTGAGAACTAATGATCTGTCCTTTCCTCTTCCCAACACTGAAAGGCAGGCTGGGAAGCACGGGGCCGGATTCCAGCTAGAACTGGGTAGAATGAAAGAAGTGGAGGGAGGTGTCTACAAAGCTGCAGGGAGAAATTAAGATAACAGAGAGAGGCGCCAGAATACAAGGCGCTGGGAGAAGTTGCTGAGGGGAAACTGTTCTGAGGCACCAAAAGGTATATTAGCAGTTTTAAAATAACTTTTCCAACTGCAGGAGAGGAAGAACAGTCCACTGGTCAGCCCATTAGAAAACCTGGATTCAAGTAGCTGTTCTGCCACAGATTTTCCTGAGGCAGTCAGATGGCTTTTTTTTATGCCTCAGAGACATGTAGCTACATTGCCTTTTTTCCCTCATCTGCAAAATTGGGAATGACAGTTCTTCACCACTTCACAGAATACACTAAAGACTTTGAATTGCTCTAACATTACGGTAATAGGGGCTGTAGAAGCACCTAAGCCAACATGCTTTTTTTACTTATTATTAAACATAATTTCTTTTAAAGAAGCTGCTTTCTTTTTCCTATTCATGAGTCTCGAAAGAGAAGAGATCTCAGTGTCCATTAAGACCTGCACAGTACAAGTGTTTGTCATCAACAGTTTGTCCTAAAGTGAAACTGTAAAAATATGAAATTCTATGTTAATATAAGGAAGTTATAGAAACTTCCTTTAAATATGACACAGACACTTTAAGTTCAGAACCTGGAAGAAAGAAATTGCAGATGACAGAACTTGCTGCTCTTAAGATACCTGCCTTCTCAATGGCATCTATGAAGGATCACCATCTTAAAGTTTTTCTAGAATTACCAAGAATGCACAAAGAGAAACAAGAATGATTTGACAGTGGCATTATTTATGCTTTTAGTTTTTCCTATCTGAGTACAGAAAAATCTCAGTTCCAATGAACTGACCAGAGAATGAGTAAAGAATCTAATGATTAATGCTATGTTTGCTCTGGAACAATCTCTGGAGTGTCAGAGAAATATATGCAACAAAGCAGTGGTGTGACTGGGAATATTTCATAAGAAAAGGTTAACCACACTGTGGGTTTGTTTGGGGTTTTTTTTTCCTCTAAAAAATGATCATATGCCATCCAGGGAACATAAATCCTTATTTCAGGTTTCATTTTCTTAATTGTTTGAAGACTCAGTATGGGTCAGGAAAGAGTTACTGAGGCTAGTTATTATACTTGAACTGCTGTGAAGCATCAGACAGAAATGTAGAGAAAAAAATGTGAGAGGGATTTAGTTCTCTTGAGAAACCATCTAGACACGCTAGTCTGTTTATTTATCAAGCAAGAATAAAACATTACTTTCTGGGATGGAGTGAAAAATAGTTACTAATATGTTAAAGTGTCTCCCAAATAGAGATCCATACCTGGGCTTGCTGAGCATACAGAACAGAGAGAACAGAATCTCCTGTTCTGGTTGTGCTTGCAGCTAAAGGTGTCAGCCAATTTCCATTGGATGCAGTGGCTGTGTGTCATTTGACTTGAAGGAGACTTGGATGAGGCCCTAGGCATCTACGTGGATGTGGTCCATCAACAGTCAATTTTGCTCTTGTGCTGTTGGAAACTGGATTACTCCATTAACTTTAATAGCTCTGAAGTAGTTGACAACATCAGATGAAAAAGAAGTATGTAAATGCAGAGACAGGAGTACGAAGTGGAAGCCTGCTCAAAATTTCTGCTTTCTTTGTGCTACTGATTGTTTCTATCAGGCAGTTCGTGACCCATTATGTCCAGCTAAGCCAGCTTTTAACTTTGCATGCCTAGGAAAATGCAGTCCCTAAGGTAACATGTAGAAAAAAACATTAATTACTTTTTTCTTCCTCTAGATGGCCTTATGCTCAAATTACCATTGTAGTATTGTAAACGTCTACAAGAAGCAGGGAAATAAATGAAAAAAAGTCTTTAAGTTTTCACTTGTTTTTCACCCCCTGAACTATAGATGAGACAAGGAAACAGCAGAAGTCTGATTAAGTTCATTTCATTTTTGAAAAAAAATGCAACTGATTTCCAGTCAAAAATGAACTACTGTAGAGGTAAAAAGGGAGGAGACTTAACCCCCGTCTTGTGCACATGGCCATTTGTAAAAGAAATTACCTTCCTGATTCTGCATTTCTCATTCTGCACATCTTGACATTGAACTGGCAAGAAAACACCTCTCCCCAGCAAGCCAGAGTCTGAAGGCGAGATCCTTTACTGAGGCAGCCGATGCTTCATGGCCTGGAGAAGCTCTGTGCTCCCTGGGGTGTACGTTTCCTCAGTTAGGTCCCGGTTTAGGTAAGCTGCATCCTGAAGTTTTGCAGAAATAAGAATATATATAAACATATTTTTAAGAGCATAAGACTTATTATAATGGCTAATACAAGACGGTAGCAATAAAACAAGCAGTGTATGCTAGCTAGAAACACAAGGTTCTTCTCTTCAAGATACAGAAAAGCAAACTCCTGTGTGCATTCCCGCTGAGATGGCAGGACCCTGTCTTTTCTCCCAGAATTATTGAAGCAAGACATTTCTCTACAAGTACACCATAAGCATATCCTGCTCATTTTCCTTTCCCTTGGATTCTTCTACTTCCATCTTCACAGACAGCCCAGAAATACAGGATCAGACTTTTTTTATGGTAATTCTCTAATGTTCATGACACTAAGATTTAAACCAGCATCTGTCTGTGGTGCAGCACAAAACCAAACCTCAGGCCCTGGGATCTGACCCATATGCTATCAAATGTGTTGGAATTCATCTAAGTGTGTAAATATAAAATATGCTTCCATCTAGTCTTAAGCAAGATAGAGTCATGTCTATATAGGCTCTGAGTATTTTTATTAGCATAGAAAGGTAAAATAACTAATTACTCAAAAATATCCCAGATTACTTTTACCTTTACCAAAACTCTTTTTTTAAGAACCTGTTGTTTACTGTTATTGATCACCTAGACATTGACCTTTAAAGGCTGAGCTTATATGAGAGAAATTCTAAGGGTTTTTTTATAAAACAAACCCAAGGAACTTGAAAAAAGAAGAAAAATCCTTATCATGAACATTTTCATTTCCCTTTTCCATTTTCCCCTGCTTCATCCACTGGACTGCAGAGATCACCCCCTTAACAGAAAGAAAAAGCATATGTCAACTTGCCTCACCTACAGAGCCTTCAGGCAAAATGCATCACTTTTTTGGGACTGTCAAGGACTGAATAAATCAGAGATAAGTGGGTTAAAATGTCAGCACCCTCTGGGACCAAAATAAATCTACCACATTTTTTCATCCAAGTGAAATCCTCACTGCAGTACCGCCAGCACTTCATTCATTCATTTAGAAAGACAACATAAAACTCTTAATGATTAATTTTAATTTTTTTAAAAAGAGAAAAAAACACAAGTTGTTGGCTTTTTTTTTTTCCTCTCCCATTGTAGTAAGTCTGTGGAAGTCATCTTGTGCAAAAGGTCAGATAAGCATGATGTGAAAGATGGTGTTAAAAGGCTTTCAAACTTTGTTTATTAATAGATATAACCCTTTCACCTCTGCTACATCTGTCACCGCTAGGTTAAATATCATCTATCTTACTGGTCACCTGACTTCTTGTTATTAGTACGGGAAAATGCCAGAAAAAACACTGAACACTCACAAATCCATTACATAAAAATGCAAGAGAAGAATTGCCTGAGCCCTCCTAATAAAACATAACCTAACATGGAGTAACTAAAGGCACTGAGGGTAGCCTCTGGCTTTAAAAGCATTCGCTAGGCCATAGATCATTGAAGACAACACCCGGTGACCTCACACAAACACAATGTAAACTCCCAAACTCATTGATGGCATTCCTAGCGCTCTGTCCAAATTTATATTGCCTCTCTGTAAACTGTTTGACATAAGCAGTGAAAGATGGAAACAAAAAAGGGTCTCCTCAGTATGATGAGCATACCACCAAATGCAGCTGGATGCAAATGAATTAACTTGTAGCTTACTTTGATGTTCAAAGAAATTTCAGGCCAAGATGTGTGTTGACAGAATTTTTGTAAGATCCTTGGAAGTATATTTTTCCTTCTGGATAGCCCAAAAATATGCTAGAGTATAAAAATTCCCTGAGTCTTTTTTTAAGGAGGTGCAGAGAAGAAATGGAAAAAATATACTGGTTTATTATGCATTTATCAGGCAGAATGTTCTTGCTATGTAAGTCAAATCATGCACTCAGAACGGCATGTGGGTGTATGTCTGTGGGTGTATATATGTGTTCCTCCTTTCTCTCCCTTTATGTCATTCCTTCTTTCTCTTCCTTCCCCCTTTTTCCTTCCTTCCTTCCTTCCTTCCTTCCTCCCTTCTCCTATAAGCACCAAGAATGCACAAGTGCAGAACCCTCAGTATTTTTGCACTTACTTTCACTAAGCATGTTTCAAACACTGAACAAATGTGTCTGTTTTATACTTCCAAATTATATAAATTAATTGTAAGGCAAAAGCCAAAATGTGAATGCACAGAAACAGAGTAGGACACTGAAGGAAGCAGCAGAATTATATCAGTTAGAATGCTAACTGTTTAAACAATTTATTTTTTTAAAAAAGTTTCAATATTGATATTAAAATATTGAACTATCTTGCTTGGATTATTGTAGATGGAAAGCTCAAAGACTGTTCTTTTTGAAGAGGGATGCTGCAGAAGTTTTGTAGACAATTTATTTTTGACATTTTAGACATTTTGCTCCTGCAATGAGTAAGTGAACAGGAAGGAGATATTACTGGAAAGTTCTCCCTTCTCTTTCTAAGCCATCCTTACTAGCAATAGATACATTCTTTTCCTGTTCCCAAAAGAAGGAAGAAATCAAAGAGAAATAATGAAGTAACATCTGAATGTGGCTTTTACTCTGCTACTGGAATGATGAAGGCACCTTTCTTGGTTGCTGATTGCAAAGTTACATTACAGCTCATTCCTAATAGACTGTGAGATGCTACTATTTGATTATTTCTAGCATAGGCTGCTATCATTACGCACACTACAGGAACAGTTACACGTCTCATGAATTTGCACAATTCTAACTGAAGTGTCAAAACAAAAACAAGCAACATTGCCTTCCTGTGCAGTAAAAAAAGTAAAGAATCCAGAAGCATCTCATAGCTTAGAGGCTTTCAGCAAAGTTACTGCTTTTGAGCCATGAGAAAATACCTGGGCTGGTGTTTCTGTTTACTGCAGATGACCACAGCTATAAGAATCTGTAAGGAGCACATCTGGAAAGCACAGATATATCTGTGAGAACAACTGCTACAAAGAGAGGTAAACAGATAGTGTTGCCTTATAATTTGCAGCTGAAATAACAGAAAATTTTCTCACTGGATTGGGCACGTAGGACACTGAGACTAAATCCCTCTTCCACTTTCATATTGTTGTTGTCTTCCTCTTCACTCCTCGTCTGAAAGCTCAGCCTAAAGTCTGAAGTTGATAGGAGTGGCTATGAATGGACCTCAGGTAGCCCATGTACTATGGAGTGTGATGCCTTGCTTGCTCCAGCCAGCCACTGGCCTCGCTCTGAAGTGGAGCACGCCTTGTGTTCCTCTGGGTCTAGATGTCTCAGCACCCCTTTTTGGAGCATTTTCCAGGCTTTAATGTGAGGATTTTCCCTCAGTGGAATCCAGGCTTCAGCAGACAAAGAAAATTAACAACTAAATATTTTTTTCCAACAGCAGTCTAATTTGACTCAAGTAGAACAGCTAATCATTTTGACCCATCAGCTTAGGTTTAGGAACCTACGAGTTGCAAAGAGAATCTGGGCAGGTACAACTCCTCTGGTTTGATTTTCAATCCATTGCCTCCTGCTGGCATATCACCCACCTACTGCTTCCAGAACCTCTTTTCTTCCAGAAGGACAGAGGATTTGATCCTTTTTCAAATATCAGCCTTTTGTAAATCTATCCAGTTTATTTTAACTACATTTTCACAGCCTGTATCTCCCTTTCTCCACTCCTCCTAGGAACTCTAGTCATTACCCATTCTTAGTCAGCTATGAAGTGCAAATGGCTAGAACTTCTCCCTGGGCTAGCTCAGCTCCTTTAGCCCTTTCCTTCTTTTGATTGTTATAAACCTATAAGTGCATTTTCTCCCTCTTGAGAAAAAAAAGAAAAGAAAGAGACTGAAAAAAAAGAAGCAACATTCAGTGTAATCGAATATTCTTTCATACACTGCAGCCTGTCATGTGAGTAACTCCTGCCTGCAATTGTCATATAAACAGGTTTTAGAAATAAAATAGAAATAATTTTCAAAATTACTTTGGGATAGAACATTTTCTAAGAAAGAGTTGTCAAGAGTCAGGTTTCAAGTACAACAGGATTCTGAGCCATGGGATTGACATTGATTAATTGCATCACCAAGACTGGTTGGCACTCTCAGAGACCTGGAGGGGCACTCAGACAGTGGGGCTTCCTGGGAGGTACTTAACCCTAGACTTTGATGTATCTGATGGCTCCTGAAGGCACTAGCTACTGGCTCTGTAGTGAACCATAGCTTGTATGCATTCCTCTAGCTCTGCTGGAGTAACACTCCTTCCTTTGGCTGCCTTGTCTCTCAGCCCAGCTCCTGGTGCTATGCCCACTCCTACAGAAATCACTAACATCTTGTATTGGTCCTCTGCCCTCAGTTCTTGCCTTGGCTTGATGCACAGAATAATAGAATCACAGAATAGTTGAGGTTGGAAGGGACCTCTGGAGACCATCTGGGCCAACCCCCTGCTCAAGCAGGGACACCTACAGCCAGTTGTCCAGGACTGTGTCCAGACAGCTTGTGAATATCTCCACAGATGGAGACTCTACAACCTCCCTGGGCAACCTGTGCCAGTGCTCGATCACCCTCACAGTAAAAAAGTGTTTCCTGATGTTCAGCGAGAACCTTCCGTGTTTCACTTTGTGCCCATTGCCTCTGGTCCTGCCACTGGGCACCACTGAAAAGAGCCCGGCTCCATCCTCTTTGCACCCTCCCTTCAGCTATTTATATACACTAATAAGATTCCACCCGCCAAGCCTTCTCTTCTCCAGGCTGAACAGCTCTGTCTTTCCTCATAGCAGAAACACTCCAGCACTTTAACCACC
This sequence comes from Harpia harpyja, assembly GCF_026419915.1. Taxonomy (NCBI): domain Eukaryota; kingdom Metazoa; phylum Chordata; class Aves; order Accipitriformes; family Accipitridae; genus Harpia; species Harpia harpyja. Next base: position 94,952,881 of record NC_068940.1, on the reverse strand, counting down.
CGTGTGGCCCTTCACTGGACTCTCTCCAGTACTTGGGAGTCCAGAATCGGACACAGTCACCGCTCCAGGTGTGGCCCTTCACTAGTGCTGAGTAGAAGGGAAAAATCACGTCCTTCAACCTACTGGCAATACTTTTGCTAAGGCAGCCGCCTTTGCTGTAAGGGCACATTGCTGGCTCCTCTTCAACCCGGGGCCGAGCAGGACCCCCAGCTCCTTTTCTGCCCATCTACTCTCCAGCTGGGTGGCCCCCGGCACCTCCCCACGCTGTTCCTCCCCAGGTGCAGGAGTTGGCACTTCTTGTGAAACCTCACGAAGATCCCGGTGACCCATTTCTCCAGCCTATCGAGGTCCCTCTGGGTGGCAGCACCACGCGCACGCGCTGGCGTGCCAGCCGCTCCTCTCAGAAAGGTGTCAAAAACGTAACTGCGTTGGCCGGGAATCGAACCCGGGTCAACTGCTTGGAAGGCAGCTATGCTCACCACTATACCACCAACGCGCCGATGTCTGCTTTCCTATGCCTGAATTCTTTCTCTTCTAGTTTCCATCCGTTCCTGCTCTAACCACAGGGCTTACTAACTGCTCGCCACAAGCACAGAAAAGGAGTACTGAGGGAAATATTCCAGTTTTCTTCACAGCTTCCAAGGATACTAGAAAACTTTTTCTTTTCTTTTCTCTTTTTTTTTTTTTTTAGTAATGAAAAAAACTAAGGTATCCTAGAGTGAAATATTTCCAATGTCCTGATTTGTTTAAAAGAAATTCCAACTAAAAGGACTAAAACCTTCAGAAATGGCACTGCAGATAATAGCACAACTGGAAAAAAGGCCAGCTAGCAGCTCCAGTCTGATGAAACAAGCATCCTCATTTCACCATTTTTAGTAAAAGGAATACTCTTGCCAGCATTAATGTTGACCTATGACGATCTTTTTATTTCATGTTTGAAAGGTTAGGTGGAAAAAAAATTATATGAATGACGTATGTTGTCCTTTCCCTCAGCTACTGTTTTTCTCTTCTCAGTATCATCCAAAGAAACACAAGATCACATGGAAAATGTAGCTGAAAATAAACTGAACAGATTAACAAAAGGTTGATATTTGAAAGAGGATTATCTGAAACACAAGTTTGAAATTTTGAATCTCAAACTTAAGTACATTTTTATCACATAATGTATGATGAAAGGTTTTCTATTACAATGGATAGAGCCAACAAACTACTTTAGAGGGACAAATTCTCAAAACTCACGTGCTATGAGGATATCCTATGAATAACCCAGGGCATTCTAGGACATCTGTGATTTCTTTTCTGAGAATGTCCGGTTTACAGACAGATCTGGTTCTTAACATGTGTCATGGTTTAACCCCAGGCAGCAACTAAGCCCCACACAGCCGCTCGCTCACTCTCCCCCAGTGGGATGGAGAGAGAATCAGAAGAATAAAAGTTAGAAAACTCATGGGTTTAGATAAAGACAGTTTAATAGGGAAAGCAAAAGCCACATATGCAAGCAAAGCAAAACAAGGAATTCATTCTCCACTTCCCATGGGCAGGCAGGTGTTCAGCCATCTCCAGGAAAGCAGGGCTCCATCACGCCTAACGGTGACTTGGGAAGACAAACGCCATCACTCCGAACATGCCCCCTTCCTTCTTCTTCCCCCAGCTTTACATGCTGAGCATGACACCATATGGTCTGGGATATCCCTTGGGTCAGTGGGGGTCAGCTGTCCCAGCTGTGTCCCCTCCCAAATTCTTGTGCCCCCCCAGCCTCCTTGCTGGTGGGGCGGAGTGAGAAGCAGAAAAGGCCTTGAAGCTGTGTGAGCACTGCTCAGCAATAACAAAAACATCCATGTCTTATCAACACTGTTTTCAGCACCAATCCAAAACATAGCCTCATACTAGCTACTATGAAGAAAATTAGCTCTATTCCAGCCAAAACCAGTACAACAGGCAGGAATGTATTGCTTTTTTCAGCAAGTTTATGGGTGAAAACATTCTGTGCCAGCTCTCAGTGCTGTAATAGAGAGACCTTCAGGTGTCTTTCAAGTTCTCAGTCTCAAGCTTACTGCAATGGTTGTTAGAAAAGTTGTGAGACCTAATATTGGTTAGACATCCATTGGTCTCCTGATTCCTGACCCCTACTGTCACTTTGCCTGCATCTGAGGAATGAATAGGTCCATAGCAGGTCCCTCAGTCCTGTGCATACTCTGGCCATTTTACCCAGAAACATCTAGTGTTTGTATTGGTGAAATTTTATGCAACCTCAGAGAAAAGTCTACAGAGCACAGCTACACCATAGTAAGATATCAAGTCTTCTCTCATTTTCTCCTCACAATTTAAAAAACAGAAAAAACAGCCAAGATCTTATTTGGAAGGCTCTGCAAATAGGTTGTGAGTGCATACTGTTAAGTGTATTTATAACTAAGACCTAACAGAACAAGCTAAGAGGGCTCTGCTGAACAATGTAGAGTCTATTTTCACTTTATTTGACATGCACTGTACATGTATTGCTTTGCAAACTCACACTTCAGTTATGTGGTGCATACACAGCAAACCATTCCTTTTGGCACCAGATTTTCTGTGCACTTGTGGAACCCTTTTACGTGCGGCCTTAGCCCTGAGCCAGTAGGCTAATGATTTAAGAAGATGATGCCACAGGATACATCAAACTCCCTAATCATAATCACTTCTGAAAAATACATACGTTATTGTAATGATTTTCATGCTTTTCTTTTAATCTGTAGACACCATAAATATTTTCTAGTAAAACTGCAAAAGCATGGATAATAAAGTTAAGCCTAGCAACAGTTGTTTCCAACATTACTGAAGAGTATGGTTTAACAATCATCACAAAGGGCTATTCTTTACGTGCTTCCCCGCAAAAATATTCCATGGAACGTGAAAGTCTGTGGACTACTATTTGAAAATCATCACCTTACCATTTAGGAAATTTGAATAACTTTAGTAAGGAAGACAGTCTGGAGGAAGTGTGTATGTTTTTCTTACTAAGAATGATATTTCTCTTTCTTCAAGTTGTAGCCTTAACTATGTCATCTTTGTGATCCCACCCTCCCACATTTTAAGGCAATACAGAGCGAAGAGGATGATTTTAAAACTGTGTGGTAGAACTGGAAAGAGAGATGGGCCCCCTTTGAACTGAGAAAAAGCACTGGATGAGGATTGCCTGCTCTGAGAAAGCTGGAAGCTGAAGTGGTTGGGCAGAACAGGACAGAGAAGTGGGACGGGCTAAGGGGAGCTTTGTGAAAGGCAGCCACCTGGGTCTCAGTTCATAAAGCTGCTTAAACACCCACGAGATTCCTAAAGAATTTAAGCACCCAAAGTTGCAGATAAACTCAGAGGGTAGCATTCCCAAAGTCAAAGTAGTCTTATCCTGCTTCAGGAATTTTAGAAACACTTCTGAACATCTGTAGGCACCTGGAAATCTGTTGAAATCTGACCCCAGTGTTCCAGTCCCAAATGCAAAGTCTCCTTCAGTTCAGTAACTCTTCTGTGTTCAGACAATACACACACACTGCCAAATCAGGGGGTCTGCATGAAATTTGTCCTGATTATTTCTTGTTTTCCCTCTCTCTCACACACACACATATGTACACAGATTCCAGTAGCACTTGATGAACAAGCAGGTCAAATTAACCCTTATTACTTCTTATCAGAACAAGATGAGCGTGCAATGGTAGCCTTTCCTAATCTGGTTTTAATTCACTAGGTTGACTACGAGTCTACTGCATATAGCAGAGAGGAAGTACTTTACTGTGGCATAATTAAAAGGATTCCTACTGCACACATAATGACACACTCTCTGCTTTCTTATTAAAGGTTTCCTTTGTTTGGAAATTAGTCGCATATGTGACTGGCTTTGCCGCAATATCAACTTCAACTACTTAGTGCATCATCACGCTAACATGTCAATTAACCCTGGTTTCAAAGACTGCTCAGTGCAGGTGCAGCAACACTGCTTTTCTAGCCAAGGACATGCCTTGCTCACTGCTAGTGACCTCTGTTACTGCTGAGGATCTGGGCATGCTACATATACTTTTTGTTTACAGTGCAAGGCCTCAGCTAATTGTGTAATCGAGGTGCTGCAAATCCACAGCCTGTAGAAATCTAGAAGCTATTCAAACATAAAAAATAAAACCTTGGTCTAACCAACACTGAATTTGTCCAGTTTTCTGGCAATCATTTCTCCACAGAGTATAGATCTCGGTTTAGTCGGTCTGGAAGGATAATATGCTTATATTGCAGGTCCAATGGATTCGTTAGTCCATATGAGAGCAAAAGGTTAAAAAGAAGAAGAACATATCCCAAAAGATTTCAGAACACTTTAGTGCTACCATCTGAACAGAAGCTGTCTATTACCCATGACAAGTTTTATGAACTCCTCCAGTAAAGAAACAGCATTAAATCTTCAAAATAAAAGACATCTAAGTTTCAGGAAAGAAAACTGCCTGAAATCTGTTAGGCAAGTAGTGGTATAATAATATTACAGACACATGGTCATTTGGAAGCTGTTTGAAAGCTTTATGTACTTAGACCTAATACACAAAAAGAAAAAAAAAGTTTTTAGAAGTAATTTACTTAGGGTAAGCCAAGTATAAGTTAAATTAAAAAATCAATAATCAACCTTCATGAGGCTTTTGCTTGAAAATCTTACCTACTTTTCTTCTTATTACTATTCTTTTTTATATAACCTGATTGTCTTAGGTCCTGACTTCAGTTTGCCAAATGCTATTATCCAATCAAATTATTCACATAGTTATATACTTTGTTGCATCAAGGTCAGTCTCCTTGAGTGGTCAGTCCTTAACATACAGTAAAGATAACATACACATAGACACATGTTTATCAAAGAAGATAACAACTAAATTTAGGAATACTTTAAAATGGACTGTAAATATAGCATTTCAAAATTCTGGACTTTTTGCTGTCCATCAATAAGTCTTGCAAATATTTTTTAACATCCGTAACACTTGTTAGCTTGGTTGCTTTTTTAATTTCTAACAGTCATAAATTACATTTTCTCTAGTTAATAAATGCCATGATTCTGGATTTAATAGAAAATATTAGTAATTCTATCATTTCTCATGATGATTATGAGTCTTTTTTTATTAACATCTAGAAAAATGATCAACTTTTGAAAAAGAAATTGTGTATTCTTTTCTCTACCAATAACTAACAGAAATTTAATGGCAAGCAACATTATTCTTTCTGTGGTGTATGTAAAATTCATAATACTATAATTAACAGTAAGCTGTTAACTTGAAAAAATAAAATCAACTTTCCTGAGGAATACGATTCTTAGTGCTAAGGAGAGCTCGCTCTCCTGGATGCCATGGAGCCCTGACAAGGCTGGTATAGTACAGCTAAAATAAAGAACTCGCCAGTCAGCTTCTTTCTAGCCATCCCAATGATGAAATCAACTGAAAACCAGGCAACTGTCCCCAAAATAATAAACAATTGTTTAAAAAAATCTTTAAAAATTCCTAAGCCATTATTGGTTTTATTCTTTAGCTTTTCTTTGAATAATCAGGGGATAGGAAGTTAAATGAAAACCTGAACTGAGATTTTTTTCATGCATTCACTTGGCTTTAGAAGCTGGGATGCTATGCAGAAATGTGCATGGGCACCTTCAGAGGGTGATTGACCTCAGCCTGGGATAAGTGTCTAAAATAAGCTGGTGAATCACCTTCTGGAGGGACCTTTTTCTTTCTATTGATGTTAAAAATATGAAGTGGATAGCTCAAACTTAAAAGTTTTACACAAGGTGGCATTCATATAACCTAAACATTTTTAAATTCATGATAAATCACAAAATGACAACTGTCATTTTCTCCCAGTCTAAATTGTTCTTATTGGCAGTTATGTTATTCTGAGAATGGGAATATCATCTGGGAAGACAAAGCTTGAGGTTCATCAATGTATGGATACTGATGATTTTTTGTGCAGGCCAGATACAAGACATTCAACAGTGATTTAGATGTTTTCAGAATAAACACAATGCATGCCTTAGAAATTATTTAATATTTAGAAATGAGCTACTCAATCAGCAAGAACTTTACTGGCTCTCTATGGTCCCTTAAGGAAACAGAAGTCACTGAACTTGCTCCATTTGACAACACCACAAACAAACATTTTTAAAAATCCAACCCCAAACAAAGAGGATTATTAAAATATAAGGGTTATTTTTTATTTGAGTTCATGTGGCTGAGTCAAGAGGGCAGCTACACAGCCTTCTGTCACTATTCCAGATTTATTAGCCAGATCTGAAGTCCTTAAGCAGGTAGGCTTCAGACACTTTCACCCTTAAACTTGTACCCCTTTCCATAACAATGTCTGTTCTATATGATCAGATTTATAGATACAGTAACAGAGAAGAGTAGTAAAAGGACCTCTTTATTTCTACAGACTAAAAATGTAGAAGTCATGTACATAGTTTAGCATCATATATGATTAAAGAAGCCCAAAGATTCAGTAGGGTAGTTTTCCTTTTTTTTTTTACCCTCCAGCACACTCCTGTTCTTCATTCCCATTCCTCCTTTCTTCAGACTGCTTTCTTGGCACGTTTATAAGCTAGGCAAGGGACACCTACAGCCTCTACCTAATGTCAGAAGACATCACTGGAAGATTTACAGTGAAGACTGAATACAAAGACCTGACTGAGAATGGAAATTTATGTTTTTAGTAGCAGAAGGATTCAGACTCCATGGACAAAGATTCAGATTTATTTTGTCAATTTATTTTATCCCTTTCTCTTTTACTATCTCTTGTAGGGGAAAATTTCTGCTTTTGTTTTAGGCTAGGTTATCCTGATTGATTCTGGCCATAGAAATAATTCATCTTTTTATTTATCCTTGCTATATAATGCTGGACATGTGTACAGTGATCTGGAGTCTAAGATTCTGCTTTACTCCCTCTCCATCTTTCTGGAAGTTGAAAGGGAATAGTAGGGAATTACTGAGTAAGTTCTGCCTCTTGAGGGAAATATGCACATGGAAATATGTATAACATGGTACTTGCATTTAGTTGTGTAGGGATTTCTTTTTTCCCGTCACCTTCTGAAAAGGTTGGCATATTTCACTTTTTACGGTAAGTCCAAAAGATTACGCTTTCCAGAACCCTGTCAAATTAATATGATTGATGCACCAGTGGAAAATAAATATGGGGGAAATTACTCTGGAGTATTTATGCATTAAATAAACTAACATTCTCTATCCCAGAGGCCTACAGACAAATGAGCAATTAAGCCACTTGATTCTTGCACTTCAGTGTAGAAATTGACTTCTATGGCAATGGGGTGCACTATTTAAGGTGATTGTGGGGATTTCTCTTTGCAAAATGACTTTTGTTCTGAGGTTTAACATGTGCATTAGATCATATAACCCATTCCTGGTGAGGACCGTCGGTTTTAGTCATTTTGCTGGGGAAGCTTTCTGGAAAAAATTTTGGTTTCAAAATACATATTCATTTTGGAGGGAAAATATTTTATTGTTTCAAATTCTTGCTGCAATTCAGGAAAGCCTCTCTTACAGTTCTGTCTTAACACTGTTAGTTAGGACAGACTAAGACTGAATTTATACACATAAGTGCACAACAATAATTTTATGACTCATAATTCATGCCTTTTATTGTCTCAGTGTCAATTTCTGTGCAAGTTTATTTGGAATTAAAGTTTTTCAGCTGTCAATACACTGTATACTGATAATTACATTATTTTAATCAAAACTTTCTCTAGACAGTCTTGTATAGTTCTTAAATTGGAATTTTATTGTCTAAAAATTAAATTACATTACAAGTCATACCAACATTCCATTGGATCAACTGTAAATGCTTTTTAGAACAGATTTAGGTACATTGGATACATTTTCTTATCTTTCTTTTGTTATGATTTGGTCTAGAATTTTATTATTTTGATACCTAATCCTCCAGCTACTGTGATTCACCAAGTTATCAGACATCAGATGAGCTGTAGAATTGTTTGTTTGTTCTTCATGCACTGGCCACGATCTGCAGAAGCAAATTGCACCATGGAGTATAATTCATATTCACTGCAAATCGAGTTGACCTGCAGTTGCTTTGGCTAAAAGCAGATATACAGAGTTTCCACAGATCAGGTGTTATACAGTAGATTTAAGTCACCATTATCTAATTTTTTATTTGTAACTTCTAACTCTGCTTATGCATAAGAAGGGGAGAACACCATACATGTTAGCCAAGAATTTATTGTTAGCCCTACTAAAACCTAGCTGAAATACAAAAAAGTTATTATTAGCGCACTTAAAATGATATTAACATTCACCAAATTCATCAAATATTCAACATTCTTCTAGTCCAAATACTCTAGTTAATAGAAATCAAATGTCATTAATAATACCATTACAAATTGTTATATAAAACTTCCTATTTTCTACACTTTTTCTCTGGGTATGCTGTTTTCCACTGCAGCTCTCTATCCTAAGGCCAACAGAGCCAACCTTCCTGAGAGAGAACAAGACAGCTACAGTGAGTCAATAGCATCCCTGAATAGCATCCCTGAGGAGAGTGATGTTGCTGATGGGATTCTCCCTTTGCTTGGAGCAGTATGTTGCTAATGGTTTTTCACCTTCCCCTAGGCTTCAGGTGGGGATATTTTTATACATTTTTATAGATTACACATTTTCATACCTTGATCTTTCTTCACACTGCACCTGAGTTTAGTAATTATGGTGTGTTTTACTTACCTCAGATCCTTATTCTTTATTCTCTTTGCTACCCCTAAACCAGTTTTTCTTAGCTCCCATGTTTGCATTTCTTTAACTGACCATTGTGGAGTTTTTGTACCCCAGGGGTCTCCAGTGTCATTCTGTGCCCTGTCTTTTACCACTCTGTACTCCTCCACCCTGCATCCTAGGTTCTCATTGCCATCACACCACACTTGTATTGCTCTAACACTGCATCATTATGCTGGAGCCACATATTTCGTTCTGCAAAGAAAAACTACTTGTTAAAACTACCTATAGAAAAATTACAGTTACATCACATAATATTATTCAAAGTTAAGCACAAGTTAAACAAATTGGAAATAGAAATCTGGTCATTAGAAAGATGTTACATTATAACAAGGAGGAAAAACATGCAAAACAGGCCAAGGCAAGTTCAGACAAGGTCTGGCAACTCATCATACCAGATTTTCCTTTTCCTTAATTGCTCTATCATATCCAGCCTAGTGCCTGTAAAAACTTCTGCTATTTTTATGTCTCCACACAATGAAATATGAAGGAAATACGTGGGTCTCATGACTGTGTTAGCTAAAGATGTGCAATACATTCTCGCACTGATGCCTTTTTTTATCAGAGTCTCTTGACTTTCAAACATACCGAGTCTTACAAACACCTCAGAGGAAAGGATTATTTTCTACACAGTCCTACTAGTAGTGGAGACATTTTAATCAGATAACATATCACATGACTAATAATGCTAAGGACAGTATTATGAAAGCCTTTATGCCTTGCATGTCAAGGTAATGACTATTAAAATAAAACAGATGCTTTAGCCATGTCTCTCCGAAGACTCCCCCCCTTGCCATGCTTATTTTGGCAGGGTGTACTATCTGACAGCTGTGTAGACCTTTCTTTCTTTTCTTTGCTGTTTGACATTCAGTGTAGGTTCTGCAGTTCTGTTCATGAATGCCAAGCCAACAAATTCGCCTGACTTTTCATGCTATAGTAGGTTTTCTTTGCCTAAAATTTCTATCTTAAGGACTGGTATGTCTCATATTTAGGATTATTTCTTACAAAGATTCAGAAGCACTGCCTGATTCCTTTGTAAGCTGTCAACAGAAAGTAAAATGTCTTTATAGTACATCATTTTTCTGTCCCACATTGTACAGGCTGTTTGGTTTTAACCAACGTGATGTAGTTTTAACTCCCTCCTTGCATTTTTTTCACTCTGTCTCCATTTCATATCACCTACTGTAGTTTTGCCAAATAAGCCATAGTGAGCAAGTTGGTCATATGGAAGGAACAGTTAACACAGGATTAGATGAAATATCAAGCGGGCAAGCACGTTATGCTAACACAGACATTCCCTTTTTTAACCCCTGAATCCATATGTGCACCTGTTTCAGGATAAATCCCTTTGTTTCCATTGGGTTCCTGTTGTGTTTGGCACAGTCTGGAGAAGTGCAATGGAAGGGCACTGTGCTAATTTTTCAGAGATGCCTAGCATGCACCTATTCCTCTGAAGTTAGGGGGAGCTTCAGGTGCCCAACACATTCTGAAAATCATGCTTTAGTAGGAAACCTTATCCTCTCTCCTAGAAAGACTATTTGTTTTAAAAATCAGATAGAGACCTGTCTCATCTGACCTTTGCTTCGATGAATTCCTTCACCCTTGTGGAAACAAAAGGAAGCCTAATGAAAGAAACTTTGTTTATTTAATGTCTTAGAGATAAACCACCACCACCAAAAAAAAAAAGAATATAAGGGAAAAAAATGTCTAGGACTCAAACCCTGGATAAAAGTGAAACTTCTACAAAGCAAATAATTCTGAAGAAAGAGGTATTTCAAGAACATTAGTGAAGCAGCTTCGCTGCAATGATTTCCCTAACACACCTGAAATGCTCTTCTGACATATTCAAGCTTTGCTCCTAAAACCTGAAGAAATATAAAAGAAAACATGAGAAACAGTAAGAATGACAGAATAAAATGAAAAGAAAATGTATGAAATAAAATGAAATAAAATAAAATGCAATAATCAAAGAACAAAATACAGAAGAGAAAGCAATGAAACAAATTCATTCCCACTGGGACTGCAGCTAACTGTATAGGTTTAAACCAGAGGACATACTTGTCTTCTTGTCATTATATTTTGAATGTTTCTCACTTTATTCCTTCATTTCTTTTTGAAGCCAAAAGAGCAGAGAAAAAAAAAAAATCAAGAAGGAAAACAGATAGTACCATTCATGAGTAAAATTTCTAAATGTAACTAAGATTCAAGTCATAAAAAGTAGCTGATTATTAAGATCTCACTGAAACTACTGACACTGCTCTTCAGAGAAAGCAAAGACTCTGTATTTTGTATTCTGGGCAGAGGCAGGAGTGGTGCCTGGTTTCACTATAATAGTCTCACTCAGAAGCAACATGCTTTTCATATCTAGTACTAAGCTTGTTATGAAAAACATGGTAACCTACTGCTGGCTACAAATTCTGTGCCAAACATAATACTTGTTACTCATCTGGTACTGTTAGTCCAGTTAGTGCACACACTTGGGGAGTGCTCTGGCCACTGTCTATTCAATACAAAAGAGGTAAGGACCACAGTGCCCAGGAGATGAAATAGTGCTTCCATTGCTAGTCTAATTTAAACTGCATGAAAGTATATGGCATGAAAGCCCAGCTTCACAAGAAAGCTTGAGAAAGATGTAGTGTTAGGCTTCTCACAATCTAGAGTTTTCCTGTGACATGGGAGCTGCAGATTCCAGACCCCTTCATAATCAGAACATCCTTAGAACAATTTTTTTTATTTCCCTGATAGGAACTGTGATTATTAAAACATTATTAAAAAAGAAAAAATATAGGCCTGAAGAAGACACTTTATCACAGACCCTGATTCTCAGAAGGACTTTAACCTTCCAGATGTTTGCCAAAAGAGCAGAAGCAGTCAATAAGGCTTCTGAAGGATGTCAAGGACAACTTCTTGATATGGGTACTGGGTGGGCCAACCAGGGGTGGTACAGAGGTGGATCTGCTATTCAGTAACAAAGAAGAGCTAACTAGTGATGTGATGCACAGTGGTAGCCTTGGCTGTAGTGACTACTGAATAGTGGTGTTCTAGATCCTGAGGGTGATGAAGAAGGAGCATAGTGGACTGCAAACCCTAGACTTCAGGTAAGCAGTCTTCAGTTTATTCAGGGACAGGTTGGTGGGATCCTCAGGGACACAGCACTGAAAGGCAAAGGAGCTCAGGAAAACTGACAGGTCTTTGAGGACAGCATCCTCCAAGCATAAGAACAGTCTATCCTGATAGTCAGGAAAACAGATATATCAGGTCAACAGCTTGACTAAGCAGGAAATTTGTGATGGAACTCAAATGCAAAGAGGCAATATACAGGAAGAGGAAGCAGGGTTAAGCTATAAAGAAGTAATCTAGAAACAATTCCTGGGTATGTATGGGTGGTGTTAGGAAACCCAAAGCTCAAATACAGTTGAAGCTTGTGCAGACATCACGAGAAACAAGAAACTCTACAATTATGTTCCTATTCAAAGGTTGGACAAGGGGAATGGGTGCACTGATTTAGAAACAGTAGACACAGATAAGGCTGAGGTACTCGGTATCTTCTTTGTCCTAGTCTTCCCTAACAAGGTCTCCCATGCCTCTGTGCTTAGAGGTGATGCTCAAGGAGGAAAGCTACAAAGAATGAATGAGGACTTGACTAACCTGATCTCCTTCTATGACAAGGTGACCTGCTTAGTGGATGAGGGAAAGGCTGTGGATGTTGTCTACCTAGACTTTAGTAAAGGCTTTGACACCATTTCCCACATCATTCTCCTGGAGAAACTGGCTGCTCATGGCATGGATGGGCGTATGCTTTGCTGGGTAAAAAAACTGTCTGGATGGCTGAGCCCAAAGAGTGGTGATGAATGGATTTAAATCCGGTTGGCGGCCGGCCACAGATGACGTTCCCCAGGGCTCAGTATTGGGGCCAGTTCTGTTTAATATCTATCTTTATTAATGATCTGGACAAGGGTATGGAGTGCACCCTCAGTAAGTTTGCAGATGATACCAAGATGGATGGGAGTGTTGATCTGCTTGAGGGTAAGAAGGCTTTACAGAGGGATCTGGACAGGCTGGATCAATGGACTGAGGACAATTGTATGAGATTCAACAAGGCTAAAGGCCAGGTCCTGCACTTTGGTCACAACAAACCCATGCAATGCTACAGGCTTGGGGAAGAGTGGCTGGAAAGCTACCTGGCGGAAAAGGACCTGGAGGTATTGGTCGACAATCGGCTGAGTATGAGCCGGCAGTGTGCCCAGGTAGCCAAGAAGGCCAATAGCATCCTGGCTTGTATCAGAACCAGTGTGGCCAGCAGGACTAAGGAAGTGATCGTCCCCTGTACTCAGCACTGGTGAGGCCGCACCTCGAGTCCTGTGTTCAGTTTTGGGCCCCTCACTGCAGGAAAGACATTGAGGTGCTGGAACGTGTCCAGAGAAGGGCAACAAAGTTAGTGAGGGGTCTAGAGCACAAGTCTTAGGAGGAGCAGCTGAGGGAACTGGGGTTGTTTAGTCTGGAGAAAAGGAGGCTGAGGGGAGACCTTATCGCTCTCTACAACTACCTGAAAGGGGGTTGTAGCGAGGTGGGTGTCGGTCTCTTCTCCCAAGTAACAAGCAATAGGACGAGAGGAAATGGCCTCAAGTTGTGCCAGGAGAGGTTTAGATTGGATATTAGGAAAAAATTCTTCACCAAAAGGGTTGTCAGACATTGGAACAGGCTGCCCAAGGAAGTGGTTGAGTCACCATCCCTGGAGGTATTTAAAAGATGTGTAGATGTGGTGTTTAGGGACATCGTTTAGTGGTGGACATGGCAGTGTTAGGTGAACAGTTGGACTCGATGATCTTAAAGGTCCTTTCCAACCTAAATGATTCTATGATTCTAGGATGGAGTCAAAGACTTCTTGGAGAACTCAACCATATACAGAACCTGCCAGGATTCATCCAAGGATGCAGGAAAAACTGACTGATGTGCAAGGCTGTTCTCTAACATCTTTGAAAGGCTGTGCAGAACACAGGAGGTTGTCTTTTGTTGCTCCCTTTTGAAAAAAAGGCAAAAAGGACAATCTGAAGAACTACAGACTGGTCATCCTTACTTCAGTCCCTGGAAAAATTGGGGAGCAAGTCCTCTTAGAGCACATTTCCAGGAACACGAGGGAGAAGACAGTGATCAGGAACAGTCAGCTTGGCAACTATGCTGGTTACTGAGGTTAAATCATGCCTGACCAACCATCCCACAAAATCACCCACAATATTCTTGTACTGAAAGCTGGATTTTACAGTTGGGTGGGTGAACAACAGGATGCATAAAAAAATGATTAGACAGTGAGGCTCAGAGGGCAGTGGTTAATGGAGGTTGGTAACAAGTGGAGTATTACAGGGATCTATCCTTAGATCTGTTCTTAGCATCTTTAAGTGGAAGATGGCAAGTGAGTGTGCTCTGTACAGAGTTCTGATAGGCTCTGTATAGATTTTACAGTTTGGGTTGGGTGGAACAAGTGAGTGCTCTCTGACCTGAGTTGCAGGTGACACCCAACTGGGGGACAAGGTAATACACTCAAGAGCAAGGCTGCCATCCAGAAGGACCTGGGCAGGCTGGAGGAATGGGCCAACAGGAACCTTATGAAATCCAGCCAGGACTAATGTCCAGTCCAGCACAGGGAAGGGAGGAGTCCCTTGCAGTGGTACAGGAGTGGGCTGGGGTGGCCAGCGAGCAGGTCTGTGGGAAGGGCCCTTGGGCCTGGTGGGAACAACAAGGGCTGAGAGTGTCCTGGGCTGTGTGAACAGGTCATGGTCAGGAGACAGAGGAAAGGGATCATCCCATCTGTTCAGCACTCATTAGACCACATCGAGATATTACATCCAGTTTTAGCCCCCCAGTACAGGAAAGACATTAACAAACTGGAGTAAATTCAGCAAAGGCCACAGAGGTGGTTGGGGCTGAAGCATTTACCCTATACAAAGCAGCTGAGGGAGCTGGGACTGGTCTGCCTGAAGAAGGGAGGTTTGGGGGAGAAGGGACTTCAGACCCAAAAGCAGCCTTCCCCCAGTACCTAGGGAAGGTCTATGAGAAGGTAGAGTTGGCCTACAGTGCTGTATGGTGGGAGCTCAAGAGACAATAGGTGGAAATTGAAATAAGGGAGCTCAGTCTGGATACAGGGAAACCCTTTTCCCCAGGAAAATTATTGAACAGAGAAACAGGTTGCCCAGTGAGGCTCTGCAATCTCTATCCTTGAGAGTTTTCAAAACCCGAGTGGTCAAAGACTTGAGTAACCTGCTCTGATGTCATGGCTAATCCTGCTTTGAGCAGGAGGTTGGACAAGAGACTTCCTGAGGTCCTCTCCAACCTGAATTATCCTGTGATATCCAGTCAGAGAGACTCTGTCAAAAAATGGTTAAGAATTTTGTCAGAACATTTTAATATCTGGAAAACAAAAGAACAATTAAAGAATAATTTAATGAAAATATTTTTTTATGAATAAGAAATAACAAATGTTTGTGAAATTTTAGATTTTTTTAAATGAAAACTGCATAAACTTTTACATTGTCTTAGCAAAGCTAAGAAGCTTTATTTCAGAAGCATGTTAAGAAGACCTAGTTCTTTTTGTTTAACGTTTTGAGATCATTGAGTGGAAGGCCCTTCCTTCCAGGGTTGTAAAGGACTGTTAAGATCATTAGTCTGAACTTTGATCTGCTTCTTATCCAGAGGTTATGATTTTATTTATTTTAAACAGTCTTGGTAGAAATTGCTAGAAAATTCATGTAAGAAATTTATAAATATGCAAATTTTAACTCTCTTGGCTGAATTTTTTCCTGCTGGACATCTGCCTGAGTTTTGGGAGGAATACTTTTGGAAAGACTATTTCAGCAAAGCACTTTCACTCCTTTCCAAGAACCAGTTGTACATTTATACACACTGTTAGCTACAAAACACTATGATACTGTGAGCTGCTCTACCATTCCAGTGGTATGAGACTGCCTGTGTGAGGGATGATCCTTTTGCTGGTCAAAAAATGAAACCCAACTGAGAAAACTAGAAGTAGGAGCAAGGAAAGAAGGCATGAGTCTGAACAGGGGAAGAAAAGAAAACACAGCAGAGGGGTTTATAATACGAGTACAAATTTCATATTCCTGCTGATGCCTATGATCTTGCTGAAACTAGTACAGATGGTAATATCATCTGTTACTCTGTATAATCCAGACATTTTTCAGTATCAAGGTATCAAAAATCTTTTGATGGTAAGGTGACTCTATGCTGTATCAGGTTTGATAATAACACAATCACTGGCTACATCAGTTGCCCTTTCCCTCACAGCCACTGATTTCTGTAGCGAGTTTTATGCTCTAAATAGAATTGGACATTTGTTATTTGGAAAAATATGAAGTACTTCATACAGTATCTACAGCTATAATAGATATGACAACCTTGTATAGGTGTAATCACAGGTACCAATAAACATCTCTTCCTTCACTTACAGTATTTTAAAACCAATACTTTTCCCAGAGTCCTAATTTCCTGGGTTTTATTCCCTCTAATTTACAGGTGAAATTTGTTTCCTGAGAAAAGTGCTGTGCTATGATGACTAAATATATGGCTTATTGTTGAATACTTAAGCACAGTTTTAATAAGAGATCCTTAAATCTGATAGATGGGGCCTCTACAAACAATGTCATCTGTCACTCTATGCTCAGTGAAAGGAAGTAGAAGAACAGCTGGTTTCAGTTCCTATGAGTTTCACATTTTCCTTATTTCTGAATCACATGGGATAAATTTCTATAGTTCTAGTCTGGCTTTTTAGTCACAGCTGAAACACAAAGGAGAATTTATACCCAACCTGATATGTTTTGTCTAGTTTTGAGCTGAGGGCATAAAAAGCTACGAAGCTTGAGCATGTATTTTCTCAGAATTTATGTATCGGCCCATTTCATTTTAATTAGGTAGAAAAGTTTGCAAACATTGCTAAATTATCCAGTCAAACCTTGCTAACTACAAAGTATCAAAAAGGCCTCAAATGAGTTTGCTTTCATCTGATTGCAAGTTTATTTATATTATTATTCCAGCCTGGGGGGGGGGGGGGGGGGGGAAGTATAATAGATCAGCTTTTAGAAAAGATATTCTCTGCCAGATACAAGACGCCTCATCTATCACATTAGTGAAAGCCTACCCAGCTAATTATTGACTCATTGCTGCTTATTCCTGTGAGAACAACCACAGTGTCAACAATGTATCATTACTCTTTAGACCCTGAAATAATGTTTAACTTGCAATTCTGTCATTAATAAACCAAAGTCTTTGAAATAAGTCAAAGACAAAAATACATGCCAAACAAGAAAAAAAAAGACATAATTGATCTAATTAGTCTCAAGAATTCTACATAATGAAATACCAAAAAAAGTATAAAATATCCTCAGAAAACTAGCAGGACAGCAATGGGTTGAAATAAAATATAGACTAGACTCTAGAAGTTTTTAGTGATTTCACTTACTGTACATACCCTTGTACTGAGCAGGTTAGTTTCCTCCATCCCACCTTCCCTAAAATACCTTCCTTAGAAAATGTGAATATAACAGAACATTTTATAACCTATATTTGACTTTTAATATCTGTAAAGTCAGGTTACCTGGACCTAAAAAGTACAACTAACCATATCTCCTGAATGAAGAAAGTTGCAGTGAGTTAATGAACTTTCATACTACCCATTCAATTGTAAATCATTATTAATTACAGCTTTATCATTATTGAATATGAACAGAGAGGTCTCAGAGTCTGAATGGAGCGTAAAGTTATTTAAGAGGATGAGGCTAATTGTGCTGGCTTGCTATGTTTGAGATATGTACAGAAAACTACAATCTACCAATATTTAATAGTTTTATATTTTTCATTTGCTGATCATATTAGCCACTAGAACTATGCAGAAAGATAGTATGTTCTCATTTCATAGAGATTTCTGTATCTAACATTGAATACATCAAAATGACTTCGATTCTTTGCTGAAGATTTTGCAACATAATTTTAACATAAAATAGTAATTAGTCAGTTTTTCTTCTCCAAAAAGAACTGAGAAACTGAAAATCATAAGCTGATCTTAAATATTACATAAAAAATAAGTCCCATGCTACATGGTAACAACCCCCACAATGTCAAAGCCACAGATTTTCCCTAAATTCATGAAAATTTAGGCTTTAACCAATGCATTGTACGGACAAGAGCCAAACATAGTATTTGGCTCTAACCCTCCCCAAAGTATACTAGGTAGCACTTAAATTTGACATTTCAAAAAAGGTGCAAAAGCACAAATCAAAATATTTTCCTCATAACTTTCCAAAACTTTCTTTATCTTTGTCTTATTAAAAAGGAAAAAAAGAAAGGTATAGTCAGTCTTCCACCAAAACCACACTTCCCAGTGCTTAGCCTGTGAGCCGTGTCTCACTGATCACAAACTGGTCTCTGGGATGATGATGACGGATGCAGTGAAAAAATCATAGAACTGATCCCACACAGGACTCCTTTCTGACTCAGAAAGCATTTATGCCTATAAAGCAGATTTACAAAACAAACTGCGGACACTCCATTTTGCTATGCCATATGTCACACCACAGATTGCAGGATGTAGCAGTAATTTTATGACCTTCCTCATCTCCTTCCATTCCCACACTCTAAATTGTGCCATCAGCTGACCTTGCCTACAAAACCAAAAACTGTTCTCCAACTGCACAATTTCAAAACATATCAAAACATTAATAAGGATGCTGTGTTTCAGAATTTTTGAAAATGAAAATAATCTGAGGTTAGAGTATTGGAGGGGTTTTCCATGCTAGCAGTTACTCTATCACATCTGCTACCTATTGTGGTTATGTCTTCTTCCACTTCTAAATTTAATATATGTATGCTTTATGTGGAAAGAAGGGGCCCAACCCTCACAATTTCTGCGTAGACTAGCCTGACTTCTCTTCTTCCTTTAATACTATACATAATATTTTAGATTCAGTCAAAGCACTGAAGAACTTTTTTTCTTCATATTATTTACCCTTTCTCCTGAAAACCTCTGACATTGGAATTCACCCTTCGCCCTTTGGTAACTGGTATCCAAGTCTTTCCAGTGAGGGAGGAATCAGTGACAGAAAACATATAAACAATCACTTGTTTTATCTGCCAGTGTACAAATAAGGCTCACCTCCCATTAAGAAAATAGAAAAGTATGTGACCACATAATTAAACATGGTGTATTCATGCCTTAAGAAAGGATAACTACTTAAGTCTTTCTGAACAACCTACTTCTAAGATTGCCTGTATGTTGGATCCAAGCTTTGCAACCTTGATGCTCTGTTTTGCAGTGTTTGATATGCAGCTCCCTGGATTTCTCTGAAGAAAATAAGAAATCTCCTCTTGAAGAATCATGCTGATATCCTCACAGCTTATAAGCAACTTTGGGATCTTATTGCAGCCCTCCAGCAAATATCTGCCTGGTCATTTGGTGGGAATGTGGAGAGACATCCTTGCTTCACAGTTGTCA
Organism: Harpia harpyja; assembly: GCF_026419915.1. NCBI lineage: Eukaryota > Metazoa > Chordata > Aves > Accipitriformes > Accipitridae > Harpia > Harpia harpyja. The sequence continues at coordinate 94,933,615 of NC_068940.1, read as the reverse complement.
GCTCACTGCAGGGAAGGGATGTGAGGGATGTTAGGATTTAGGAATCCTGATTCTTTTTCAATTAGAGACAACCCTGTCATTGTCTCCACAAGCCCAGACTCCTGTCTGCATCTTTGTCTTCATCCAAATCCAAGGCTTTCTCCAGCACTGCCAATAACAGTGGCTTAAGAACAGTAAGTAGTCTCGCACATAAATCTGGATGCGGATGTACTCCCAGCAGGATTGCCAGAGCTGAGCAACTATATGACTGCTCTTCCATGGTGTGAATAAGGCACATGCCACAAAAGAGACTGCTAGCAGGGAGGACGGTTTACAGGCTCTTACTGGACCTCCTCCTATTTTCTATTTATTTTTTATTCTGTTCTGAGGTGCTTTGTATGATCTCAGATAGGAAGCTGAGAAAAAAAGAGTGGTTAACAGCTATCACATAACATTGCACTCATCCGTTTGGTTCTGCAAGACTGAAGGCAAAATTTTGCCTTTAATTTATATATAGTTGCCATGCCTATGCACAACTAAGAATATAAATAGCAAGGGCAGGATACAAGGAATGCAATTTAAATAATCTGAAACTGTTTTAAAGAAGACATCTGGAAACTATCTGTGAATAACCCACCAGTGTAAGACCTCTTTAAAAAAATATCAAGGAACAGCCTTTCCACTGAAGCAGAAGTTAAGAACCCTAACTGCATCAGATAAAGACCCAAGTCAAGTTAACAATCACATTCATGAGCTGAAAGTCTCACTAAGATTCTAGATCAAAGATAAAAGCAAAGACTAGCAAACACATAGATTTTTATGGATAATGGACATGATTATGAGAACTACAAAGGGTAAGTGTGTAAAATCTGTGAAAGACAACAATCAAAACAGCTCAAAGGTAGTAAGAAAATAATGGGAAGACAGAGACTGGATAGGATACAGTTTAAAAAATTGGGTAAAAAGGAGCAGGGGGCAAGTTTAAAAAGACAATGGTCTCATCATGATCTCATCCAAGGAAGAAGGTACTTCTGAAGATAGCAACTGCAAACGGGGTGGGCTCAGGTCTCTGATGGATCTAGTAGCTGGACAGAGCATGACACAACTGTAATTTAAACAGTTTGTTTTAAATTAGTAGCAAAGTGGGAGAAGCAAATTACTTCTGGATCCTGGTATCAAGACAGAAGAGTATTCCTTCTTATGGGTCAAGGATAGCTTGAAGTGAACCACTGTTACGGCAGCTACGTATGGAAATGTAAGATTTGCTTTTAACCGCCAGCTGAATAGAAAGCAGATCTAGCTGTCTGCCAAATATGATGTATAATGGTCACTATAAAAGGAATGTAGGTGCAGTTATCACACTTGTGTAGCTAGTTTATTGTACCTGGATGTTAGAAAGTAAGACAAGAATAACACCTAGGATAAGATGGTATGATAAATAGGCTCTATAATTACAACCTATTAATAATGGTAGACAGCCATATGATAGAAAGCTGGTAACTAAGAACAATCAAGAACCAAGAATCCCAAGAATAACTTAGGATATATATAGCATTTGAAGTGAACCGATAGACAACTTGTTACTTTATGGTGTTTTGACACTACTACACAGTGCTGTATTTCATTTGCGTCATATTGCACTCAAAGAAACCACCCCCATAACAAATCCCATTTGGAATGAAAACTATGACTGTCAGATCTGGAGTGACTCTGCATGGATGGGGAAGCCCAAGGCTGGAGCTGCCTCTAACACCACTGGAAATCAGGAAATGTCTGACCCTGGTGACTTACCAAAAGTCACTGAACTGCTGAAGTCATTGCTAGTGGGAAAATAAGGTTGGAAAGAAACATCAGACTATTACAGACTTCTATACAAGTGTTCTGAAATCTTATAAATTTCAGGATTCTAAATTAATTATGATTCACCTATTTATTTTGTTTAAATAAATAATTTTTGTTGTTGTTGTTAGCAATCTCCTTAAGAATCTAAAGAGCTAAGAGTACAAAATAGCTGTTTACTTTAGGTTGTCCTAAACAGATGTATTTTTCCTGCAAAAACTCTATTTTTAACTTTCTTGCATGAAGGTCTTTCATTGAAAAAATCTTTGGAAGACATTCCATTTCCTGTTAAGTTCTCCTTGCCTTAATAAACCTATTCCTTAATAATTGTTTACATGTAGGGGCTGATTAAAAAATTTTCTGACAAAGCCTTGATGCCTACTAAAGAGTTTACTATATGCAATTTGGTTTACTTTAGACAATCATTTGAAACAACCAGTTGCCCTTTTTCTGTAGTTAGGTGTATCTGTCAAACAGAAGGATGAGGAAGATAGGAACTGTTGAGTTAGGGTATCTTGTACTGTAAATATTTTCTAATGGGTGGGAAATGCAAGTAATTCTAGCATTTTTATTAGCATAGGTAATCACTGTGATATTTAATAGTCAACAATTTTGTGCATGAACTGTAGTCACACAAACTCTCTTGAAATTCAAGACAGTAGGAAAGTTACTTAAAAATTCAAATGCAATTTTACAGAACAATTTTTATTATTCACACAAATTGGGGAGATAGATAATGAACAAATTCAGAACCTATATTTAATAAAATTTGATTCAGAAATAGCAAAGGGAACTATTTTCATTTAATATTTTAATCAGAGCAACTGGATGACAAGATAGTTTGTCTTTAATTCATTCTAGAGAATCTGTAAGTGATTTATTTCTGTTTTACCATGTGCTGTTCTCTGACATCAGCTTCTGAGTTGATCTGTCTGACTCACTTTGTTATTGAATTTATCCAACTGTAATCTGGGCCAGGGAGAAAATAATTTCTTGTTGGTTTATGAGGCAATCACTGATGAGAGAACTCCCCTGTCCTTACTACATGGCCTCAGTCACAATTACAAATATATTATTAACCTAAGCTGTAAGAGAAACTCACAATTATAAATATATTATTAATCTAAGTTGAGGAAGAAACAGAGGAAGAGATATTTTGGCTTTGTTTTCAGATTTAGAAAGATTAAAAATATTCAGTAACATATATGGTTTAGCTATGCTTGTTTTCATTACAGTCTTTTGTATATTTTCCTGCTGAAAGAAATATTCCAAACAGCAAGCTGAATTGTGCTTGACATAGTGGGAGGACACTAATTTGCCCCAGCTGACATTCTGACACAATACCATAAGTGGTGCAGATGTGACCACCAGGCCGGCAAGTATCAATAGCAGCATACACAAGCAATCGTATTTTCTCTGACTGTGCGGTGTAGAGAGTGATCGCCTACTTAGTGTAAATCTTTTCCTGTCCCACTAATCCTGCTGGGTATTCACAAGGACTGAATCAATTGTTTATTCATCATAAAGATTAATTTCAGCTGGTGCTGCTTTGCTGTCTGCAAAGGAAAAAAAACCAAACCAAAACAAAACAAAATACAACAATCTTTAACTGAAAGAGAAGTCTCAGCTCTCTTGTTCCATGCAGATGGTGCTGTTTACCAGTTATCTCTCAGTGCAGGAAGGAGACCAAAGCCTAGATGAATTACAGCTGGTTCAAACTAATCCAGGCGAAAGCTGAAGTTAATGAGGAGAAGAAAAGTAATTCCTTGAATTCTGTGATTACCATGATCTCACAGCTAGTCAAACTGTAGCCTCACTAATAGTCTACTCAGTATGCAAAAATTGCATCTTTGATACCCGAATTATGGTGTTGCCAACAAAGTTTTCTGCATGAAGTGATTACAGACTGACCCCTCTCTAATTTCTGATTGAAAAAAGGACCTCATCTTTCCCCTTGAGCATGAACCTTCCTTTTCTCTCTTTTAGGTAGGACATTACAACTGACGGGGTTGATCCACTACTTGGCTTGTTAGGGTAGGTCATGCAGGAGCTGAAAGTAACCTGTATTATGAACAGATAGCTGCTGGGAGAAGAGACAGGGAAGTGACTACAGTCCAGATACACCATAACTCCTGTCATAACAGGGTGTCCCTCAGCTCATCCAGACAGATCCATGCTCTGCTCTGTGTCAGGAAGGTACCAAAGCTTGGCTGCTTGGTATGAGAGCTCAAACTCACCAATTGACACTTCTTGGTACATCTGCAGATGAATACAAACAGGAAGTAAGATGACAAACATCACTTGCATCAGGAAGGGTCTAGGTAGCTCTGCGCTATGCAAGGTGCATGCTTCTTCATAGCACAGCAGCTTGAAGGAAGAACACAGCAATGCTCTGACCGAGTAAAATATACCTTGCTGCGGATAAATTAAGAGCAAATGAGAAAAAAAAAAAGAGAAGGAGGGGCAAATAAAAGACCTAATTATCAGTTGCACACATATCTGTAGTTTCTGGGTGTAAAGGAGTTGTTTCCTGGTGAGCTTCCACATGTACCTGCTGGCTGCCAGCAGAGCTGTGCTGCAAACTGGAGCCACATCTGTGTGAATAAGTCCTTCTGCTTTTCAAAAGCAGCATTTCTAAAGGTTAGCAGACAAATATCCCCCTTTTCTATTGTATAATTCAGCCAAATGTATATAAAATGCACTGTTATTCTTGGCAGAGTAAATTACTAATATTTTCTTAGCCACTAAAGTAAGTATAAATGTTGGTTTTGCATGAAAAGACACATGGATTCTCATACACTTACATCGTTTCAGGTACTCGGGTGTTATTGGAGTATGCTGACCTCAAATCACAACCTTCTACTCATTTCAATACCCTTTTCTCCTATAGCCAGAGAGTTTATAGAGTCCTTAGCACCTACAAGAACATTTTTATCAGCTGATTAATGAAGTGAAGACTCATTAGAATTCTTAGACTTAAATGCCATCACTGGAAGAAGGCAAAGGTCTGATTCACACTAAAGAAATACATGAGAAATCACACGGTGATGGAAGGGGGCTTGGGCAAGACACATGAGTAGTCACCTTATTGACTTCCAGGCAATTGTGAGAGTTAAGAACTGACAGAGATAAAAAAATCTTCTAGTACCCATTTCAGGGAGACTAGGTCAGACAAACATCTGTCAGGAATCATTGATCCTGCCTTCGGGCAAAGCAGTGGACAAGGTGACCTCCAAATGTCTGTTTCCAGCCCCATTTTCCTGGGATAGTGTGATGGGACCTACATTTCCTTGGGAGGGTCAGGTGATAGAGCAGCAGCTTTCCTGTGGAGTTAGCCATCAAGCTTGGGAAGATTATTTTCATAGCTGCCAGTGTAAACAATTTTTATTAAGCAGAATTATTATTGCTTTGATTATTTTTTTTTCCCACTATGCCTTGTTGCAAACCTATGCTCAATACCTTCAGGCAAGGTAAGTCCTCAAGGATAATATTAGAAATCTTACTGGATTAATGCATAATTTCACTGAGTTTTTTGTTGCCTGGAGATGAGAGGAAATTTTTTAACCCCAGTCATACTGAGTCTGAAGTACAACAAATTTAGGAATCTGAAAGTGATAGGAAGCAAGGACCCTATTTGCAGAGAGACCTGCCCTTTCTTTATGCAGAGTATCCACATTACATTGTAGGATTGCCAGATTTCAATTTTGTATTTCAGTAAAAACAAAAGATCCAATTACATACAGCTCTTCATTTATCCAAAAAAGTGTTGTTAGGAAAAAAAAAAAAAGCACACACACAGAAAAATCATAACAACGTATAAAAGACCAGAGTTTCCTGAAAAATGTAATTTTACATCCTCAAGTTGTGTTCCTTTGTAAAGAATTAAAATGTTGGCATTTCGTGACGGGCAGAGTGATTACTTGATAAGATTACACAGATAAAGTGACGTTCATCATTTTTCACACATAATTAAATACAACAAAAGTAATATTTTAAATAGATAAGCAAGCATACAATGGGTAATTATGTGTATGGCGCTTTCTGTCTTACAGTGTATAGTGCTTAATTAGACCTTAAGGGACAGTGTGAATTTGCTAATCGTATGTGCCAGTCACAGCTAACATTTCGTACCAAAGTTCCAGACTCCTGTCTACATCTGCACATAATTTGCTTATTAGTTTAAATGCACAATTTCAACTCTTTAACATTCAGTTTTGATTGGTTTTGCTGTATTAATAGGATAATAACATCATTCATAATCAATGTTCTCCAAATGTAAATGATTTTAATTGTTCACACATAATAGTGTTCTCTATTAAAAACACATACTGATGCCTGGTTGAGAAAATTAATTTGCTGTGTTTGTTACTATAATGAAATAAAAGTTGTTCCAATTTAATGAATTCAGCAGTAGATTTCATAACTTCATTATGAACACAAACTCAATTTTCTGGGGGGAACTTACCATTAGTTCAAATGAAAAGATTCATTCTCTGGAAAATTCAGGAGTCACTGGTTCTATTTCTTGGGGTCATTCCAATTAATAAAATGAGAAATATTTAACAATGCCATAGAGTGAGTATTGTGACAGGCAATTGAAATAATTCTTCCTGCATCTTGAATTTCGGAGTTTCCCCAGCTGAATTGCTATTTTTAAAAAAGTTTCCCAAGGGAGGAAACAGAAAAAAAATAGTAACATCATCATTTAACTATTTTCATACTAAATTATTTAAGGTCCTTTTGTATCTTCTGTCATGAACTTGAAATCAATGGCCCTGGTTTTGTTCAGCAGATCAACAGACTTGCAGAGCTTATTACCATTCAGCTTGAAGAAAATTAATTACCACATTTTAAAACGATATACTTTTAATGCATAGATGTGGGAAACATAAACTCTGAGGCTTACTTAATAAGTAGCACACTTAGATACTTCACTGCTGACAGGTGTAAAACTGTATATTTGTACTGAGCTCTTGCTCAGTAGTACGAAAAAGATTATGGTAAACCAAAATTGACAATAAATTTAATCTGATAACTGACATCTGACATATAGCTTTGGGACCTTCTTTTGCTAGGTCTTAAAAGCAAGTTACTAATCTTTGGAGCTCTGGGAATGAAACCTTAGGGCTACTAGGAAAGTAGTGAGTTAGCATGGCTAAATGAGAAATCTTTTCTTGAACCCTGATATCTCAAACATTCCTCAACTATTTTGTAGGTCCCATTTCCAATTAGCTTTTTTTTTTTTTTTTTTTTTAATTTAAAGAGTAATTTTCACATGTTACTGGGCTCCTAAAATCCTTCCTGGAAAGAAAGTCCTAGTCCAATAGAGATTGTAGGTCTCAGTTAGCAAACTGTTTTATATGTGCTTTTTATCCATCTTAGCATTTCTGCTCACATTCACCACTCTGTGCCTTTCTGGAACGTACAGTTTGGTTGAGTAGTAGATTCAAAGCACAGATATGAAACAGTTTATGTAGCAGGTCAGGATTAATCGTATAATGCTGTCTTCAGGCCTTCACAATGAACTATGACTTTCACAACCTTTTTTTTTCTTTTTTTTTCAGTTTGGGGACTTTCCCAGAGGCTGGTGCATGACAGGAGATATGATATACCCACTCAATGCCATACTCTTTGGCCCAGGTGTCTATGAGGTTGTTTTGGAAATGAGTCCCTTTGTCTCAGTTCTTTCTGGGGTACCATGTCACCATAAGACTTGCTTTTCAAGGCCCAAGATAGTGTTCCAGGCAGTGGCATGGGGCATGGCATATGTTTCCAGCCATCTGGTGGTTGCTTCCACCATTGTAGGCATGTGGTGCTTGCCTTGGTGGGTTTGTGGGAGTGTGATATAGTCAATCTGCCAGGCCTCCCCATATTTATGTTTCAGCCATCGCCCTCCATACCACAGGGGCTTTAACTGCTTGGCTTGCTTGGTTGCAGCACATTTCACATTCATGGGTAACTTGTGCAATAGTATCCATGGTCAAGTCCAACCCTTGACCCTGAGCCCATCTATATGCTACATCTCTTCCTTGATGGCCTGAGGGGTCATGGGCCCACTGAGGCATAAATAGCTCACCCTTATGTTGCCAGTCCAGATCCACCTGAGCCACTTCACTCTTGGCAGCCTGATCCACCTGCTAGTTGTTCTGATGTTCTTCAGTGGCCTGACTCTTGGGTACATGAGCATCTACATGACGTACTTTTACAACCAGATTGTCTAGCCAGGATGCAATATCTTGCCGCAGTGTGTCAACCCAGATGATAGGTTTACCTCTGCGCTGCCAGTTGCTCTGCTTCCATTGCTGCAGCCACCCCCACAGGGCATTTGCCACCATCCATAAGTCAGTATAGAGATAGAGCACTGGCTGCTTTTCTTCTTCAGCAATGTCTAAAGCTAGCTGGATGGCTTTCACCTCTGCAAACTGACTCGATACACCTTCTCCTTCAGCAATTTCTGCAACTTGTTGTATAGGACTCCATACAGTAGCCTTCCACCTCTGATGTTTTCCCACAGTGCGACAGGACCCATCAGTAAACAGGGCATATTTCCTCTCATTTTTTGGCAGTTTATTATACAGTGGGGCCTCTTCAGCATGCGTCACCTCCTCCTCTGGCGATATACCACAGTCTTTGCCTCTGGCCAGTCCGTGATCAATTCCAAAATTCTTGGGCGACTAGGGTTTCCTATGTGAGCCCATTGTGTAATCAGTGCGACCCGCTTACTCCATGTGGCATCAGTTGCGTGATGTGTAGAGGAGACCCTCCCTTTGAACATCCAGCCCAGCACGGGCAGTCGGGGTGCTAAGAGGAGCTGTGTTTCAGCACCAATCACTTCAGAGGCAGCTCGAACTCCTTCATATGCTGCCAATATCTCTTTTTCAGATGGAGTATAGCAGGCCTTAAATCCTCGATATCCCCAACTCCAAAACCCCGGGGGTCGACCTCGGGTCTCCGTGGGTGCTTTCTGCCAGAGACTCCAGCTAGGGCCATTCTCCTTCGTTGTGGTATAGAGCACATTTTTAGTATCTTGTACTGGCCCAAGGGCTACTGCATGAACAATTTCCCATTTAATTTGTTCAAAGGCTTCTTGTTGCTCAGGGAGCCATTTAAAATCATTCTTCTTCCAGGTCACTTGATAGAAAGGGCTTACAATCAGACTGTAATTTGGAATATGCATTCTCCAAAACCCCACAATGCCTAAGAAAGCCTGAGTTTCCTTTTTACCAGTCAGTGGAGACATAGCTGCTATTTTGTTGATCACATCCATTGGGATCTGATGACATCCACCTTACCATTTTATTCCTAAAAACTGGATCTCTGCAGGTCCCTTGACCTTACTTTGTTTTATGGCAAAACTGGCTTTCAGAAGGATTTGAATCTTTTTCTTCCCCTTCTCAAAAACTTCCTCTGCTGTGTTTGCCCCATACGATGATGTCATCAATGTACCGCAGGTGTTCCGGAGCTTCACCCTTTTCCAGTGCAGTCTAGATTAGTCCATGGCAGATGGCGAGGCTGTGTTTCCACCCCTAGGGCAGTCAATTCCACGTGTACTGGATGCCCCTCCAAATAAAAGCAAACTGTGGCCAGTACTCTGCTGCCAAAGAGATTGAGAAAAACACATTAGTGATATCAATTGTGACTTACCACTTGGATGCCTTTGACTCCAGTTCATATTGAAGTTCTAGCATGTCCAGCACAGCAGCACTTGCCTGTGGTGTGACTTCATTCAGGCCGTGATAGTCCACTGTTACTGTCCACTCTCCATTACCCTTTTGCACTGGCCATATGGGATGTTAAAGGGTGAACGAGTCTTGCTGATTGCTCCTTGGGCCTCCAGCTGACAAATCAATTTATGGATGGGAATCAGTGAGTCTTGGTTTGTGCGATATTGCTGCTGGTGCACCATTGTGGTAGCAATTGGCACCTGTTCTTCAGCTCTCAGCAACCCCACAACCGAAGGGTCCCCAGAGAGACCAGGCAAGGTAGACAGCTGTTTAATTCCCTCCGTCTCCAAGGCAGCTATACCAAAGGCCCACCGATACCCCTTTGGGTACCTAAAATATCCTCTCCTGAGGTAGTCTATGCCAAGGATGCATGGAGCCTCTGGGCCAGTCACGATGGGGTGTTTCTGCCATTCATTCCCAGTTAGGCTTACTTCAGCCTCCAACACAGTTAGCTGACAGGGATCCCCCTGTCACACCAGAAATACAGATGGGTTCTGCCCCTTTATAACTTGATGGCATTAGGGTACACTGTGCACCGGTGTCTACTAGAGCCTTGTACTCCTGTGGGTCTAACATGCCAGGCCACTGAATCCACACAGTCCAATAAACCCGGTTGTCTCTTTCCTCCACCTGGCTGGAGGTAAGGCCCCTCTAATCCTGGTCAGAGTATTTGTTACTCACTTCTTGTAAAAATTAATTAGAAGTCCCTTCAAGAGGATCAGAAGTAAGATCAGCCCTTTTACTCTGTCTGGAGAATTGCCCACTGGAAACTGGAGTGGCATTTTTCCTGGAAGAATCCCCTTTTGTGGTTGTTTTTCCTCACAACTCACATACCCATGCATCTAGGGTCGAGGTAGGTTTTCTATCCCACTTCCTCATGTCCTCTCCATGGTCACACAGGTCTCGTGTCCCTTTTCCAATTGCCTTGTCAGTACCACCTTCCCTAGAAAGTGATCCCAGCTGCTTGGCTTTCCTATCCTCTAATTCCAGGCTACTAGCCTCATTCTCCCAGCTTCAGAGCAGCCAGGTGATAATGTGCTCACCTGGACGACGGTTGAAATCTTTTTGCATATCCCACAGCTCACTCAGGTGATTACCTCTGGTTCTGCCTCTTCCTCCTATTCTTGTGATGACCCTGGTTCATCTTCATCCCTTATTAAGCAAAGTGACTTTTTTGTCACCTTTTTTGTACATTTCTTCTTCTGTATAAGAGTGACTGATACCAGCACAGGTTGGTTCTCTGGTTCAGTTCCAGTGCCTGTTGCCGGGGTTGGAGTAGCTGCAGTGCTGGTCACTGGGGTTGGAGTAGCCACAGTGCCTGTCGGTCTGTTTTCCCTCCCTTCCCCATGAGGGTGCTGCATAATATCAAGCAGTGTACTGGCGAGGGCCCAGCACAGTGTGGTAAATTGTGCCTCTTTGGAATAGCCAGAGCATTTTCCTTTCAAATATTCTATCACTTTATCAGGCTCCTGCAGTTGTTCGGGAGTGAAGTTCTGAACCACTGGAGGTGAAAAGTTCTCTAGATACCTGCCCATATTCTCCCATGTGCCATACCACCCATGATTATCCAGTCTCGGGGCAGATCTCTGAGTGATATTCTTAACTAGTTGTTTAACCTTAAACAAGACCTGGAACACATTCAGGAGACATAGCAATAGGAACATGCCGGTTTGAACATCCCAAGGTTATAAAAATTCTCAAGAGCTATTGGAATTTGCCTGGAGGAGAAGGGGAAGGTAAAGAAATGTGTCTCCCCCATGGATTGACTCTCCGATGAGAAAAGGTAAAAGCTGTAATTATTAATAGTTTCTGATAGATGGCTCCCAAAGTATGGATACTGAATACAAACTCCAGATTAGTTTCATGACCAGAAATTCTATCGTATCATAAGCGAGTGTTACAAAGTACAACAAGATGATAACTCTAGCCCAGTTCCTATGGGTGATAAACAGCACAACAGGTAGCAAGCATATAGTGCAAGTAAGCTATTACATAATGCAACTTTAAGAACAAGTGCACCAACTTTGAGAGAGAATAAATCAACATTATGATGAGCAACTGTTGAACTAATACAAGGAATGCTTAGAAAAAATTTGTTCTAATGCATTCCAGTCAGACTTGTTGTTATCTCAACCCATTGGGCTCCACGTTGGGTGCCAAAAAAGGACTGTTGTGGTTTAACCCCATCCAGCAACTAAGCACCACACAGCCACTTGCTCACTCCCCCTACCCAGTGGGATGGGGGAGAGAATTAAAAAAAAGTAAAACTCGTGGGTTGAGATAAAGACAGTTTAATAGGACAGAAAGGAAGAAAATTGAAGAAGAAGAAGAAGAAGAATGATAACAAAAATAAAAGAATTAGAATACACAAAACAAGTGATGCACAATGCAGTTGCTCACCACTCACCAACCGATGCCCAGTTAGTTCCCGAGCAGTGATCCGCCCCCCCAGGCCAACTCCCCCAGTTTATATACTGGGCATGATGTCACACAGTATGGAATACTCCTTTCACCAGTTTGGGTCAGCTGCCCTGGCTGTGTCACCTCCCAAATTCTGGTGCCCCTCCAGACTTCTTGCTGGCTGGGCATGAGAAGCTGAAAAATCCTTGACTTACTATAAACGCTACTTAGCAACAACTGAAAACATCAGTGTGTTATCAACATTATTCTCATACTAAATCCAAAACATAACATTATACCAGCTGCTAGGAAGAAAATTAGCTCTATCCCACCCGAAACCAGGATAGTCGTTCTTACTGAAATCAAGGAATACAAAATTCCACCCCAGTAAAATTATATTGCCAAACTCCAAGCTAAAGGCAGTTTACTATACTGAGTTATTCCTGTGGTTCAAGAAAGGCTTAAATTCTGCTGGATTTAGTGGAGAACAATACCAACCTTAGAGGGCTGAGCTATGTATATGTTGAGCAAGTGGATGGGTGGATTCAAGGGAGGAAAGATAAGGCATTGTGTTCAGCTCTGAATGTGGTATTGGATAGTTTACAAGGTACCTCATTCTCATTCATCTTCCTGAAATGTGACGAGTTTTGTAAATTCAGTGAATTAGGGCAGTTCAAAAAATTATCCTTTTTAACATTTAGCCCGAGTGAATGGAAGCTTCAGACTTTTTTTTTTTTTAATAATACTTAAGAAGAATGACACACTCTTGGACACCCTCCAATTCTTGGATAGTGTGATAGAATTTTTCTATTTATAGAAAAATGATACCACTTCAGTAGACTACCATAAATGTATGTGGTATTTTCAGATTATTGCATTGAGAGGTCATCCTCAAGTACCTGCCAGTTTTCCATAAAACTCCAGTTTTCCATGGAATCTGGTATTTAGCACCAAAGAAATGCATTATTTAGCTACATGTGAATTTTATCTCACAGTAATCCAATTTACTAGCTACATGGTTAAATGAAAAACGATCCTCTCGTGAGCATAATATGCCTCCAAAGGCATAATATTTAAAGTTACATTAGCATTGATAACTAATTCATACTTTAATATATAAGTACATAAAATAAATAAGCAAACTTTGTGTGTTCCCACATTGAGTTTATTTTGCTCTCTTTTCTTTCCCCAAGGTATAAAGAAAATTTACTTCAACTTATTATATTACCACCCTTTTCACCCCTCTCCAAATCCAACCATGAATGGCCCTTTCTCTTTTCCGTCATTACAATTCCATAAACATCTGTTTGCTTCTTTCTTTTCCATAACAAGAATCCAGCATATGAAAAATATTGAAAGGAATGGTTTTCATTCATTTTAATTAGAGAAGTGTGAGAAGGAAAATGCCTGCATAACCATACTGCCTGTGTTACAAATTGCATGTTAGACTAGAGGATGATTTCTAGCAGGATCTTTATGTTTTCTTTTCCCCCAAAACACCCAGAGTTCTAGTTCTTAAAAATAACAAAAAGAGTCTTGGTGATCACAAGAAAAAGAAAGTTGCTTATAAAAGTTTCCTGTTAGTGTTACTTGTATACAGTTAGCAGATGGGGGTGAGAGTAAGTAAGATCACAAATGGTGGAATAAATAAACAAAGAATGAAATGTCAATTCCATAAAGAGAACTTTAATGAAATTGCTGGAGTTTCAGATGAGAGACAAAATATATTTCTGTCCTTCTTATAGTAGGATTAGAAACTAATCTTTTGCATAAGCAAAAGCCACTCTCTAACATGAGCCACCCTTTGTAATGTTGCACTTCCTGAGATTGATTTACACACAGAAGTAAAAGGAAATTTAGATTTTTTGTACTTTTTGCTTCTTTGTCTTTTGTGTTTTGGGGAGAGGGAATCAGGCTCCAGGCTCCAGTGGATTTCCAGCTAAACTCTACAAAATTTTGTAGTACATTTTAAAAGTAAGTAAGTTTTGTGTAGGATCTATAATAAGGCATTTCAGGTCAATTCATTAATCAGTTCTCTTAGGAATGCTTTAATTACAGTGTTCTGAAACCAGAGGGAAAAATGGTAAATACTGTAGAACCAACAGACCAATATTGCTAATTAATATGGATTGCAAGAGAAAGTGTTGACTAAAAAGCCTTGCATGAATTCTCAGAGGGATAATGAATTATGATCAAGGGGGTTTTATTAAAAATAGACCTGCTAACAATACTAAAATTCTGTGCACTTTCTAACACCTTTAACTCGCTTACAAACTTTTAAGAAATGTTAATTAATTCTCCAAACATTTTAATAGCTTAAGTAACTACTATTGTCCCAACTAAATAGACTGACAATTTTCTCAATTTTCAAATTGAGATACTTGCCCAAAAGGCAATACTGTATCCATGGAAGACTTGGGAACAGATATTGCCTGTGTTTTGTTGTTTTTTTTCTTAGTCTTAGTATGCCAGACTGCTTTCCTTTAGGGCCTGATCCAAAACCTACCAAAGTCAGCAAGAGCCATTCAGCTGACCTCATGGGGCTCTGAATTGCCCACAAAGAGACATATCAGACTGTTAATCAGGGCTACTGCCAGAAAAATATTACAATGCAATGATACAGAAAAGTTGTGGTATTGTGGGCAAGGACCAATTGTCCTTTCTCCTACTTTCAGGGTAGTATTTGGATGGCAAGAGAAAATCTCAGGGGGAAAGCACAGTTTATGATGGTTTCCCCCTGCAGTATTGGACCAGTGCCTCAGTGTGGTATGACAACATGCCATACTCCTTTTGATTATTTTTGTATCAAATAAAAAAGTAAGTTCTTATTACTAAATGACAACTTTTGCAAAAGTATTGATGACAACTCCAACTATCCAGCTAAATTCTAGTTATTTTGTGCCTCTTCAGAATACCTCAAAATTTTTGACCTATTACATTAACTTATTAATTTGATAACTCTTTTGATGCATATGCCTAATTATATGCCACAAAAGACTTGATTTGCTGGCTGATTTCAACTGTTTCTGCATGCTGTTTGAAATGTGCAATAATTCACTTCCAAATGTGATTAAGTTTTGGTTCTAGTGAGGCCTCCATACATAAGACACGGTAGAATAAGATCTTCACATGTAAGAGACCCACTGACTTTGCCAAGTTTTTCTATGTAAAAAGTATACTGAACAGGACGTATTTAATGATCTTCTAGTATGGAAATTTCTTACTTTTTGTAATATAAGATGTGGTGTTATTATTGTATGATTTTTTTACATTGATAACATTCCTTTTGCATTGAGAGGTAGTTTAGCTATATCAAAAAGCTCACTTAATGATTCTTTCCCAATTTTACCCCATGTGATCCATTCTAGATGCTTTGATTACAGGACCAAAATAGAATTGGGAAATCCAGCATGACTCAGATGAAAATCTGTCAAATGCATATGATATCTAGTGTATAAAAAAGTGTATAAACAACTAGCCCTGCTTTTTTTTTTTTAAATAATCTATTATTTTAGCCCAACCTATGGACAGAAAATCTTATCAATAGTCCTGGTAGAGTCCTGATATCAAAAAGGTTGCAGCTAATCTTACAAAATGGAGTTCTAAATGGTCACCAGAGGGCACAAAATGCCTTTGAATAAATGTAAGTGTAAGATGTATACCAACATCCTCATACTTGGTCGCTGAAGCTAAGTACGTAAAATCCCATTTTTTCATGTTTAAATAGCACTTTGTTGTGTTCAGAAGTAAATAGTACAACCTAATATCAGGTCTTGGTTCTCATTTGAAACTGGAGAGGTATATTTGCCTTGGTGAATAAATCCAAACTCACAAACAAAGAAATTTTTCTCTGTTCCTTTGTTTGAGTACTAACCCCTAACCTGTAAAGGCATATCTGAAGCTTTAAGGTGTGCATGGAACAATTCATACTAAATAATTTCAGCCTGTGAAGGCCCTACTAATTTCAAAGGTTCACTCATTGTCTCTCTACTTGTGGGGCACAAAATGTAGAAGAGGAATTACTAGTATTAGTTCCCTTCCTCTGAGGTGCAAAGAGACATTGTCACAGGCTACTTCCAACACTAGTTCATAACTGTCCTTGGTTACAGTCTCCAGCAGTGCTGATCTTTCATCTTGCTTTGTAGCTGCCAAGAAGCTAAGAACAGCAGCATGACAGGCTCTGGCAAGATATTCAGCTTTTCTTCAAATTCTTCGCTTTATGCTCCCTTTGGCTAGCCTGTGCTATCCAAGCTTAAGTAAAGCACTGGGTTCATAAGTGATAAAATATGTTCACTGACAAGGTCTACGATCAAGACACGTGGCAAAATATTTGATTTTTAGAATATTGCTTATCACCCTCCTTCCACTACTGTGGCTATGACTATCTAATCAGACAGAAATCCAGCTTGGATAATGTAGAAATTTTCCCTTGTCCATCTAAAAATGAAGTGGAATAAAATAAGTGAGGTCATGGGGTAAGGATTTGAACTATTGTACTGATGACAAGAACTGGAAAAAACATGTAGTGGGTATAAATAAATGTACTGTTGAGTTCAGATGGAAGCCTGTCTGGCAAAATGTGAAGTTAGGAAAGTATACTGAGCCCTTACTTCATGAAAGACTCCACTTGTGAAAACAATATGAACACAATCATATTTGTAGAATATGGATACATATTACCTTGTCCTAGTGCTAATGATTGTTTCACCATCTGTTGTTGGCATCAATGACATTAACAGGCTAGTAGTTCAAAAAGTTTGTCTTCAGTGTAGTTGAGGCTTTTGCTTTTGCTGCTGAAGGTCCAAGGTTCAATCAGCCTATGGCTATTGCAGAGACACTCTGTACTCCAAGTTGTGTGCTAATACCATTGCTGTCAGGTAAAAGAAAGGAGATTCAGATGACATCTTTTTTTTAGATTTCGGTATCAAATACTGCGATGAACTACAAGGCAATTCCCTAAGGTGACTAGGAAAGTCTTCCAAATTAAACATGCTGTTAAACTAGATTAAAATGACAAAAAACAGATAAGTCAGATTAAAGTCTGATCCTACTCCAACCTTAATTCACACTGCTGTAAAATTATATCATTACAGCATGCAGAACAGTGAATTAAAGATGAAGTGCCAGCTTTAAATTTAGTTTCCTCACATTTGCCAGTTTCAGATTATCTAGTGCTAACAGCATGACTGACACTTCACAGGCATGCCTGAAAATAAATTCCTCTAATCCAGGACCTGTCCTGCCAACATGTCAGTTGTCTCATGGGCTCCACCGAGTGGGTAGATTGAGGACCCGGTTGAATAGAGAGATGTTGGAATATAACACTAAAACTAAGGACCATTAAGGCAGACAAAGATTAAAGATGGGGAATAAGACAACCTCAGACTAGATGTTGTGTGGGGAACTAAAATGTCCCTTTGCTCCTACTTTTAAGTACCACCTCAGGAAGTGCTGCCTGAGAGAGAAGCCTCCTGATCAGAGCCAAAAATCTGGACCTGGATTTCTGTAATGGGTTGAAAACCATGGTAAGGCATTTAAGCATACATGAGAGGATGTCCAGTTGTGTCTTCCTTGTGCTGTAAATGCAGTCACATTCATGCATGGAAAAAGGGGAGGAAGTTTAGCTACTGCCAAGAATATGTATTTGAAGCACTGACTATATTTATTCCTCTGCTTCACAGATGTGCTGTGATACGTTATTTTTCTTGCTAGACCTCCTATAGCCTTCCTGAGTCACTCGTAAGTCAAACAATGTTAGCTGGACTCCAGCTCCACGTTCAGACCTGCCACAATGCACAGCCTATTGTGGAGGATGTTAGAGCTTCATTCAAACCCTATGCTTAGCTGAACTTTTCATTGAGACCCTCACTTATAAAATAGTGTTTTACTTGTACTTGATGACTGCTTGTATATGACTCAGTAGATTTTTAGCCTGTGGGAGAATTATATAAATAAAAAACACTCTAAACAATTATGCTTAGCATTCAATAAATAAAGCAACCACAAACCATGTAGACTATAAGTCAAACAAACAAAGAAGTCTCGTAATCTTCAGGGGACCGCAGATGAACTTGGGGGTAGGTTGATGGAAGAGCACTACTTAAGGTCATCTTTGTGGAGAACGCATCACACCCCATACAAATTCTTCTTTCCTCGGGATATTGCCCTTTTGTTAGCAATTTGGACTGTCCTATCTTGGTTGTTATGCTGGTAAAGTGAAAACACAGAATTTTAGCCTAGACTACACAAGGCTAAAATAAACAATTAAACAGAAAAGTACAAGTACAATGTCTCCAAAAGAAGGAAGATATTGAATTTGCTTATTCAGCAGCCATCTTAACCTTTGCTTTTAAAGATCTGAAACCAGGGGGCAGATTGTTGTAAGGATTTATTCACTTTCTTAATTTTATTTGTATGAGCAATTCCAAAGTGTTCAAGGTTTAGTCAACTGTGGAACACTGAGCACATACATATCTGTTTTAAAGCAGGTGATTTTAGAACAAAATATGCAAATTAATTTGCATGCTACTAGGGTAAGTACCTTATATTCTTACTCTTAATCTTCTTGTTATTTAGGATTACCTGTGTTACCAACAGAGTGAATGAGGATAATTAATGTCTAGGAGAGGGGTATATATAAAACCAGCCTGCTGAGTTACCTAAATTAGCCAATAGGCTGAGGAAAGGCATGTGTGCACCTGAAGCAGCCTGATAACATCCTTTGACCCAGTGTGTTAGGAGGATGCCCTAATCATGGATGTAGGAACATACCCTGGGAGCGAGAAAGAAAGTCTTTCAGTCTTTGCCACTTCAGGCAGGAAATGAGCTAAGGTGAATGACTTTGTATTTTAAAAATTAGAGCTTTTGTAAGCAAGCGAGGAGACAGGGTCTCTACATACTGCATCTCTGAACATTGGTACACAATATTTAAATATTTGCAAGAAAGCACCCTAACCACTGCTTTCTTGCTCAGGGAATTTGTTAGAGCCCCTGATTTTCACAGCAACTTATAAGGCAGGATTAAAAGAATATCGCTGAGACGCCTGATGTACTCTGAATGTTAGAGATTGCGTTCATGTCTCTTTGGGGTAGAGAAAGAAGCTGAACCTGAATTTGCAGTGCCTTTTTTGCATGCTCCCATCACAGGCTTAGTTGCCAAAAGGTACATTAAAAAAAGACAAACCCTTTCTCCTTCTGTGTTTTCTATAAGGTCCTGCCTACCAAAGCTGTTTTGAGAGAAGCTTCTGGCTCAAGGCTCTTAGAAATGAATACAGTGATGCCTGTGAGCACTCAGCTGCACTGTGCTGCCAGGGCACGGGCAGTTCTGGATATGTTCACTGAATCTGACTTCCAGGTATAAGTGAAACCTGTGTCAGTTTTAAGAATCTGCATTTTGGATTGCAGCCTTTGTGTTACTTTGTGCTTCATCTTTAATCAATCAAGTAGGGAGGCAGAAAACCCTGCACACACTGAATCTTAGTGTGTGTGCTTCAGATGGAACAGACACAAAAGTACAGGCTTTAGACCTCATAACCTTCTCATGCCCTCCCAACTGCAACCAAAGTGGGTGCCACAGAAATGAATGACATGAGATTGTTTAAAAGGCAAGTAACATTCAAATAAAATTTAAAAAAAAAGAAAAAGATACGTACATTTCCCAGCATTTCAGTGTAAGATCTGAAGCGCATTCAAGTTTTGTTCTTCTTAGTAGCTGCTCGAATGTAAACATATCAGCCCTGATGCAGAAAACAGAAATACATTAATTAGGAGAGACATTTACAGAATGAAAAAGGAAACTGGAAAACTCCATCTCCCCACCTTTTCCTTCTACTAAACCCCTTGTTTCTTTGAAAGGTGGGGGTTTTTTTGAAAGTAGGTGGGGCAGGGGGGAAGGATTTGCAAAGTCACTGCAGCCTTGTCCAAGATGAATTGCTACCTCCCTACCACAATATGAACAACAGTGTCCCTATTCATCCATTTCCTGAACAGAGAACAAGAAAAGCCAGAAGTATTCAAGTAAAATTGTAATTGGACCCTACAGTAGTTCCAAAAACAATGGGAGCTAGAAGGGGAACATAATGATTCATTTTGGTTACTCTGCCGTATCATTTGTTCTTCCTTAGCCCTATAAACTGGTACATAATGACTTTTAGAAATATAGGAAAGTTAGAAACAGAAACCAGATGCTCAGAACTCCTAACACCTTTCCCTTATTTCCTCTGAATTAAAGAAAAAAAAAATCAACATTTGTGAATGTAACCCTCTAATATTAAAATGAAATCATGTGTTCTAGTAGCTGATTGTGACAGTAACTCTTCATTTCCCCCTTTCTGTTCTCAAGTGGCAAATTGATATGACACAGTGCAGAAACGTTTTTAAAGACACGGCCTGAAAAGCTTAAAATGTATCTGTAATACATTAGTTTCTGAAAACTTAGATGTCCATATAATGTGTCCATTTCTGTAAATTTCTGCAAGAAAACTAATCCAAGCAGATTTGAGCTAACTTCTGTCTAAAATACCGGCTACTTAAGTCAATGTATTGGTCAGGACTGTATCTAGGGAATAAATTGAAAAAGATGTGAAATCAAAATGAATAACAGTTACAGTAAATCATATAGAAAATTGATTTCTGGTCTTTAAAATTTTACTAAAGCTTTTGCTTCTACTGCTTCTTTCTGTTCTAATACTTCATTCTGTGATAAGTTAGAACAAAAAGAAAGGATGAATGATTTTGTTTTGTACAGACATTCAAAATGTTACATCTTGTCTTTGTGATACATTCTATAAATACAGTTTGGACTAAAAATTTAACAAATAATTACCCTGGTCATCTTTACAGAAAATGGTATCTGGAGAATTTTTATTTTTACTGGATTAGGGCTACAATGCAACACACATTTTCAGACACAGCACCAGGGTGTGTCCTACTAGCAACTCGCAAGAAACATCAAGTTTCATAGACCAAAAATAAATTTAAAAAATTGCTGCTTAATACAGATTAATGAAGCTGATTTGGCTGCTGTATCTTACAAATCAACACTGTCACATTTGTCCAGATGTTAGTAAGTTCCATTTCAGCATAACTTATTCTCTAAGTGGCTCAGGCACATAGAGAAAGTGCCAATTGCCCAAGGGTGAAAGAAAGAGAAAACATTTCATTTGCACATACTAACATTTGCTACCATGAGCTGTAATGACCTCCACTGTGGTAAGCAATACCAAACTCAGCTATTCACAGTTTATGGAGATAACTTTTATTTCAGTAGCATGAAATCTATAGGTATCAAAAACCAAATACAGAGACAGATACAATCCCATTCTGACTAGAGGTTCTCTGATTAGAGAGGTCCATAACATCATGAGGCTACAGCACCACTAAACCACACTAAACACTGATCACTGCTTAACTGGTAAGGTTAAGCCCAAAACACATCTCTCTTCCTTCCTACCTCTACCTGAAACATCTCTTTATTCGAAGGGACTTCACATGATAAACAGACCATCAATAATAAGTCTCTTAAAAAAAAAAAGCAATCTAAATATTATTATATGAAAAATTGATTTTTAACTGACTTACTCCTTTTCAAAAATTATTTAATTCCTGCAACATATTTTCTTCTTTTCTTAAAAATCTGAAGGCATAAAACTACTGCATTTTTGGCAAGGAAAATAATATTTGAGCAGAAAAAATAGGACTTTGTATGCATTTGTTTGGAAATTCCAAAATTTTTAGTTTCCTTACAGCCTAAACAAAACATTAAACATTTGCAATCAAATTCTACTTCAGATTCCTCCATTATGGTCTTCCTATGCTGCTTCATGTTTTTTTCCAACTGTTTTCTACTAACTGATCTCCCTTCTGATACTCAAAGAGGTGAGGTAAATATTGATCTCACAGGAAGAGAAATATCACTCTCATTCTCCTATTGGAAAATTTGAGTTTCACTGAAAAGATTTCAATATTCATATTTGGGGGGAACGGCTGATCTTTCCCCTCCCCCAGGACAGGGAAAGCCATCCTCATGGAGAATAAACCACCCAGAAACTTTCAGTCATCTCTGAAAATCAAATGGGAGCAACTTCCCCAGTTGGCGTGCTCCTGAATGATCAGATGAAGCAGAAGGACAATCAGGCTTGGGAACAAAGTGGATTCCCATATCCACTGGGACTTTGTGCCTGTCATGGTTTAAGCCCAGACGGCAACAAAGTACATGCAGCTGCTCTCTCACTCTTCCTCCCCTGGATGGGATGAGGAGGAGAAAACATAAAAACTCATGGGTCAAGACAAGGACAGGGAGGGATCACTCACCACTTATGGTCACAGGAAAAAGGCAGGCTCACCTTGGGGAAAGAACAAAATCAATTTAATTTACTACCAGTCAAATCAAAACAAGGATAATGGGAAGTAAAACCAAATCTTAAAACGCCTTCCCCCCACCCCTCCCTCCTTCCCAGCTCAAATCCACTCCCACTTTTCTCTACCTAGCCCCCACAGCAAGGCAGAGGGACGGGGAATGGGGGTTGTGGTCAGTTCATCACACGTTGTCTCTGCCGCTCCTTCTTCCTCAGGGGCAGGACTCCTCACTTGTACCCTGCTCCGGTGTGGGGTCCCTCCCACAAAAGACAGTCCTTCAAGAACTTCTCCAAGGTGAGTCCTTCCCACGGGCTGCAGTTCTTCACAAACTTCCCTGGTGTGGGTCTTTTCCGTGGGCCGATCTTCAGTCACACACTGTTCCAGTGCGGGCTTTCCCATGGAGTCACGGCCGTCTTTGGGGGCCTCCACTCCACTGTTCACCTCCGTGGGCTGGGGGGGGCAGCCTGCCGTCTCACCACGGGCTGCAGGGGCATCCCCTCCTCCGGCGCTCCTCCTCCCCCTCCTGCCTCACGGACCTCGGTATCTGCACAGAGGGGTTCCTCTCACACTCCAATCCCCCTACTCACTGCAGGTTCCCCTTCTTAACTCTGTTCTCCCAGAGGCGATACCGCCATCGCTGATGGGGTTGGCCTGGGCCAGAGGCAGGTCCGACTTGGAGCTGGGGGACCTTCGAGCAGCTTCTCACAGGAGCCGGCCCTGCAGCCCCTCCACCGCTACCAAAACCCTGCAACACAAACCCAAAACAGAGACAACATTTTTCATAGATATTACTTTATTTCTGGTTCATTCCAGTAGCTTCTACTATCACTCAAGCTCCTGTGACTTCAGGAGAAACTTTTACGAATACCCATGTCATGGTTTAACCCCAGCCAGCAACTAAACACCACGCAGCCGCTCACTCACTCCCCCCCCACCCAGTGGGATGGGGGAGAAAATCGGGAAAAGAAGCAAAACCCGTGCGTTGAGATAAGAACGGTTTAATAGGACAGAAAAGAAGAAACTAATAATGATAATCATAGCACTAATAAAATGACAACAGTAATAATGAAAGGATTGGAATGTACAAATGATGCGCAGTGCAATTGCTCACCACCCGCCGACCGACACCCAGCCAGTCCCCGAGCAGCGATTCCCGGCCCCCACTCCCCAGTTCCTAAACTAGATGGGACGTCCCATGGTATGGAATACACCGTTGGCCAGTTTGGGTCAGGTGCCCTGGCTGTGTCCTGTGCCAACTTCTTGTGCCCCTCCAGCTTTCTCGCTGGCTGGGCATGAGAAGCTGAAAAATCCTTGACTTTAGTCTAAACACTACTGAGCAACAACTGAAGACATCAGTGTTATCAACATTCTTCGCATACTGAACTCAAAACATAGCACTGTACCAGCTACTAGGAAGACAGTTAACTCTATCCCAGCTGAAACCAGGACAACCCATTTTTTAAACAAGAGACATTTGGAGATTGATTATAAATAAGAAGGAACAGAGACGGTAAAAGAGAGAAAGGTTGGATCAAATGAAGATAAATATAGTTTAACAAGGATTACTTTAGGCTGCACCTCTATTAGCATTTTATAAATAATTACACAGATCAAGTTGCAGATCGATTAAAGATGAAACAATATCACCAATTATTTTAAGCTGCCTTATAAAATAACCACTATAGAGTCTGGCTCCAGTATATGTCTCTCAGAGTTTTCCAGTGTAGATGTGAAACACTACTGATATACTGTGGCATGTTTTGAATTCATTTTGCAGTGTTACACAGTGTTATTATGCAAGATTCAAAATAAGTCAGAATCAAAATATCTGTGTAACAAAGACAGAACTTATATTGAAAAATAAAGTTATCTGTATATCTTGAAGAATTTTGAATTCAGTTTATAATAAAAGTCAAATCATTGATGCTTTCCTTTTTTTCTTAAGAAAATAAAAGAATTTCCAGTAAATGCAAGCAGACATTCTTGTCATGTTCAGTCTTCAGGTCCCTGAAGCAACAAGCTCCTTCAGTGTGTAATTCAGAAGCTATAAAACATGAACTATTGACACAGCAGACCACATTGTCTCTTACAGAGCCATTATGGTCTTCCTTGTCAATGAGAGTTTGCTTATTTAAAAAATAATATGCTGGGGGGGGGGGGATATGATCCAGTGAGTGAGCAAAATAAAGAAAGACAGATGGCAATGGATTTACTCTGGTATATTTCATTGCAAGGCAGATTTTACAGTTAGAAAATCATGTACTGGATACACTGACAAGAATTTGCCAAGTTTTATGAAATATAAAATTGTTTATATGATGTAAAATGGACAGGATCAGAAGGTCAATGGATATAAATTCATATCTCTATCAACTTCAGTACCATGCTGATTCATATCAAGAGGATGTTGGGAGCATTACATAAATATACAATGGACTCATTTGGTATAATCTAGCCTCTATATAAATATTGTTACTTCACTTTGTTTTTGCTATTATTAAAAGTATATATAATTGAGCACATAAATAAATCAACATTTCATTTATTTATGAGATTGGCCCTATCTTGTTTGTTGTAATTAAAGCAAGGAGAGACTCCCCATTATTCTGGCAAAAAGGACAGTGATAGTTTTCCTGTAGACTTAAAGATAAGATATGGCAAGCAGTTGTCTTGCAATGAGAGATCCTAAAGGTATCCTCCAAATTTCAAAGCACTGGACAAAATGAATGGGAATGGATACTCCCTTCAGACATTGCAGACAAACAGTTTCAGTTAGTTTATTCTTACTAGATAAATCTCATAGATATTAGAAGAGAAAGTTAGTGTTAAATAGCACTTAAGGCAATTTCTAAATATATTTCTCTTAAAAGCCAATGACAGATGATCCTCTTTAGAAACAAAAGGCTGCTTCAGGAATTCTATTGGTTGATTGCTGCTCTCTGATTAATTACACAGGATTTTTCAATAATGTCAGAGTGTCCAGGGGAGGACAGAATTCAAGGAAAGTACACTTTTATATCTGATATTTTGTGTCAGCATTCAGAGGTCTGATACACTATCTAGCCTATATATTCTATTAAGATATGAAACCTTATAGAAAGATTTATATCAGTAACAACTTTATAATTACTCAACATTGGTAGGTTTCTGTGGGAGTTAAGTATTTTTCAGTTTAAGAAATAACAGTGAGGAAAATACCACATGTGGAAATTATTAGAGCATTGTTACACCTACACTGAGGTGTTGGTTCTATTTCAACTCAGGCAATGCTTAAAAATAGAAGCTGACTATGCTATGATTAAATACAAAACATGTTGTCAGTATAGAAAAGAAAATCAGCAGTTTTCAAATCCTCGATCTCATTTTAGAGGTGCAACGCTAGTTTGGTCCACATGGTATTTCCCAGACTTCCACAACACAAGGGATGAAAACTGTATGAAAAGCAAAACTGTTGGTAGCTGTATTTAACAGCTGGTTAAAAGAATCTGATACCTCAGAACAAAAGACATAGATAAAAGCCAGTTTATCTTCTGATTCACCTCAGTGAATCAAATGTATCCGTGCCTTTGCATGGCAAGCATGAATCCTACCTTTTACTTGCCGTCACCTCTGCTGAGGCACTATCATTTATGCTTCCTCATCTTCATATATATTCACATATATTCAGGCCACTGAATCACATGATTTTTACCAGAGCAAAAAGATACTAGATACTAAAAGAGAAAAAATAAACTGATGCATTTACAGGAAAAATAATGGTATGATGCATCATGCCTTTACTGGACCATCAAACAATAAATATTAGCCAAAATAAATGCAAAAAAACCCGTAATATGATTCACTTTAGCAATAATATTTAGACAAGCACCAGCAAAAAACCCCATGTATGGGAGGTTATTAATAGCATACTCAAGCAAAGATGAAACATCAGGTTAAGGTATTCAACTAATAGATCAATGTAATATTTTGTTAAAAAAAAATCTACTAAGTATCGTGCATAACAGCTTATCTATGAAAGTTAGCTAGGGATTTTAATTTGAGAGAAATGTTCAAATTTATTGGCTACAATTCTTGAATGAGACTGCATGAGATGAGCAAGTTGGTCATTGGAGATGGTGGAAAGCAGCAGCACTTCTTCATGAGGCTTTTCACTAGATGGAAGTGGAAAGGAAGAAATGGAGAACTTTACATTTGGTACAAAAGTGACAGTAGGTGTGCCATGAGTAGAATGGCTGATACAAATAAGTATGTGCTAATACAAAAGCATTCAAAGATGAAGATATTGACATCACTTTAAATGAGGCTTTTACATAGTTGTACTGTTTACTCATTTTCATTCCATCTGATCATTTCAAGCCAAAATTAGATGAGCCAATTTTTGTCTTTAAGGCCAAACTACTATGAATATGCTAAATTGTGTTTTGCCACCTTAAATTTGTGGCAGCAACACCTCTTCCACAAGTGCTAGTTTGTTTTATTTGTCTAAGTATATTTGCAGCATATGAAGTTCACTTGTCATTCAAGTAATAACATTTGTTTTGCTTTTCCTTTCCTACGTAAGCAATACATTATATATGCAGCCATAAGAAAAATGCTAGCTTTTTTTGCTTTCTTTTGCAAAATCCAGAATATCTACCTCCTCTGTCCATGTTAATAAAATACCATGGAAATCTTTAGAAGAAATATACAAATATTGAAGCAAAAAAACACTGCTAAATCCTAGATCTTCTTGGTTTTGCATGTCCTTTCCATGCACTGACATACTAGCCTGTGAATAGAAAACAGAGACAAGACATACAAGTTAAACATCTTGCTGGGTTGGAATAACTTTTCCAGTATAAGTTAAACATTCATGCCAGCCCAGCTAAGCAAAACTGAGCAGTTAACTTTGAAGGGAGACCTTAAGAGGGAATATAAAAATACCACTGCAGCCATCCAGTCTCTCAAAATATCATTGCTGTAATTGCCAGAATTATAGCTTGTGGTTACCTGCCACATTCTTTGGTGCTCAACTCATGGTTATTGTGCTGCCACAGTTTAAAACATTGGCTCAGAGCTGTTTTGCAATCCACATAATGCTATATCTACTGCATACAGTACTGTATCAAACAACAAACACAGGCCTTGGAACGAAGTGAGTTGAAACATACCCACATAACAAATGACATTTTAGATGAGTAGAAAACACTGCATACTGGATGTCATTCCAAAGGACGTGTCTTAACCTTTGGTTCTTAACCAGAGTGTAATAATAATAAAAATAAACTGTACTTTGCATCTTTCAACTTCTGTGATTACAAAACAGACAAGACAATTTTAAAATAAGGCCTGTTTCTCAAGACCTTTTCCCCAGATCTTCTTGCCACTGATAATGAAGGCAACTTAATAAAAGTCATGGTAGGGAACATATCCATACATAGACCAAATTTGTCACTCTGTTAACCCTCTTAAATGGCTCGGTGATAGCAGGAGTAATAAATGTATTAAATACTTCCTGATATGAATTGATTTCTGATCCACTTTGTAAATTTCCTTTTTCCTGATCAAATTAATCAAATTGGGGGAGATGCAAATCATGGTCATGTGGGCTTTTTAAATTAAACTGTTGTTATTATTAATAGAATCAAACTTATTTTTAGTAGCACATAATTAGTACCACAGTACTGATGCACCAGTGGCTTCTGGATGATGTTCAGAAATTCCTTCAGTTTCCCTCATTGCTTCAGGTGCGTATATATAATCCTATGGTTTTTGCATATAGTTGCCACCATCTTCTTGAGTGTGGTCTGAGTTATACAATGTGGATGGAGTCGATGTGTGCTGGTAGCCTTGGACAGATTCAGCAACTCTTGCTGCCCTGAGTTTATCAGTTCTTCCAGATTTAACAAGATCAGTAGTCTCCAGAGTTTTTCAGTTCTTGGAAGACTTTCACATGCTTGCCTTCATACTATTCCTCTCCTCACCTGCAGTTTTCTGGTGACTATTTATCCATCCATACACACAGGTACTTATAGAAGCCATCCACGCAAACTGACAGAGAAGTGTGTAAAAAGTGAAAGCCAGACCTGGAATTTTTACCTTGAGTCAAGATGAAACATTGCAAATTGAGAGTTTTTCAAGACACAGAAGTAATTTCCATCTTAATCTAGCACAAGAACTTTTTGTTTATTTTCAGTGAATATCATATGGAAAATACACTGAATTGAGCCATTAATCCTCATGATGAGTAATACATGTCTCTGAGCACACATTCCCACTGCAGAGCAAACCAGCCAGTTGGTCCAACTATCTACCTTAGGTGTGAACAGCTGCAGTTTCTGCTCAAGGTGGTTATGATGTGTGCTGTACTCTTTATTTCCTGGTCCTGCAGTGAACTCAGTCTTTCTGCCTGGCCTTTACTACTAGCATGTACATGGTACAGAAACAAGCTCAAGAACAGTTTCGTGATTACACTGCTTAACTGTGAGCATCCTCCCTGGCACAATGCTTGGCCTTTCCAGGCAGTGTCTTAGCATAGCTCAAGGTTTGGCAAGGGCTAGGAGGTGTTCCCAGTAGACAACATGAACAAAGGTAACTTCTCTTGAAGGAGCAAGGATTTTATATAGGTGCAAGCTACACAGTGTCATCTGAAGTCTGGGCAAGGAAACTTGTTCATCCCATTTGTTTACTGGCCCTCACAGGGACAAATCCTGCAAGGTTATTCCCTCATAAATTGAAACAAGTTTCTGTCCGTTTGTGTGTACAAGAAGTTTTTGAAAAGTAACATTGGTTTTATTCCAAAAGGTTCTTAAACCTTCCATAAGTACAAAATTGCCCACTCAGTGGCTACCCAATTCAAAATGCATTCTCTTGGTTCCTGGATATTTTTATAAACACATTTCTACTTTTGCTCATTCCTTTAAGAATTTTGGCTTTGACCAGACTCAATTGCACAGTATTTTAAGACCATTCGGAAAACAGAATTTAGTTTTTCCTCTACCTATTTCATAGCACATTCTGAAGAATCCTACTCAAAGCAAAAGATTGTTTTTCCTCATCAAACATCTTCCAGAGAAGAAGGCAATCATGATTTTAAGCCCTAGGCTGACGAACCTGTCTGGAACATGCAATATCTCAATTTAGTCATTATCCTAATATCCTTCAACATGGTGGTCTACATTTGTCCAATTTTCGCTGTTTCCCAAGGTGCTTTATGGCTAGAGGTAGAGTAGGGAAGGGGAAATGCTGTGAAATGTTTCTGAGTCGCAGTCTTAGAGGCCAGACTATTGTGTACTGACAGAAAAAAGTCATTAAATTAAAAAATAGCATTTAAACTTTATGAATGACTGACCAGCAAACTTAGATTGAAAACATGTCAAACTTGAGCGGGAGACTGTTGCAAGAGTATGTTAAAGAGTTTACTGGTGGTCACTTAATGTTTCTATAACCCCATTGCTGTTAGCTGGCAAAATGATCTGGTGAATCCATGTGTCCTCAGACACCCCAAGCATTACTGTCCCTTTTTTTGGACTGGTACCACTTAACCTCTGATCCTGGTCAGGTTAGTAACTGTCATGAAGGATGTCCATCAGAGCATGAAAGAAGATGAGATAATTGTGAAAATAATATAGCTCTTTCCATTTACAGTCATGGAAATCTTGTTTGGTATCAGTCTGACTAATTATGTAGAAACATAGTGAATGTTGTACGTCTGTCATGATGTACACAATTTTCTTGGTTTTGTTTTTTTGCTGAGCATTGTATGTATGACATGGAAACATAAGCAAAGTATTACTTCCTCAGTGGTTTACCTAATGTTCAAATCCCACTTTCTCTTTTCATAATACCAGTTTCCCTTTTACTGACTACTAGAACAAAAGTCTAAACTGTAGGTCCAAAATGTTTTGAAGCCAATGAAAGGCTTGCTGCTGATTCAGTCAAATTATAGATCGTGTCATTCTTGTGTGGAGAGAGCAGTAGCATAATGAATAAAAGTGTCTATTTCCATGTAGCACATAGAATGGAAAATCAAAGTTGTGCACTATCAGCATAGCTAAAGGACTAATTATTTTAGTTAGACAGTTGCAACCATTTGCTATAATACTATGCAAAAATAGCATGAAACAAAGAAATTTTGGGTATACCCCAAAAGTAACAACTATTGTCATGGAAGTTTACACAAGAAATACAGCCTTTGATTCATGTTTTAAATATTTGACTTTTACTAAATGGTATGGCATGACTTCTAATCAGTTCACCTTTGATGGTGGTCACTAGTAACTTTTCTTGACAAAGTCACAGTCATTCTGTTACTTTACACTGCAATGTTTCCATCCCAATACTTTCACTCATACTTACCAGGTCTGAGCAAGTTAGTGTGAAGATACCTGACCTGACCTAAAACTAATCAGGCTGGGCGTTGTTTTAGCCAAGGCAATCCAGAAATCATACTAGGTCAACATAGCTGGCAAAGGTAAAGTGTAAGCATATTCATACTTACAGGACATCCATTTTCTTCTTTAACTAGAGAAAAAAAAAAAGGAATTAAAAAACTAGAGGAAGGAAGAAAAACTTCTAATCCAAGAAAGACACGTTTAAGGCCATAGTGAAGGATTAATTTTTTAGAAGCTCCATTAAGCTGTTTTGTGTTAGTATTGATAAGAAGGCAACGTATTCCTCAATGAGAGTGCCAAAGTACAGGATGTAACAGAACTGAAATAAGCACTATAAACTTATGTAAATCAGTTCTAAAGTTGAAGCGAAAGACTTCCAAATATGTTAAGACAGAAAAACACACAGTCAAAACAACATAAACTCTGCTGTTTTACAAGGTAATCACCCCATGAAATAACCATGTAGCCATGAATGATGGATATTAAAGTTTGAAATCCCAGATTCAGTTGACCTAATTTTTTTTAATCCTGTTTGATTTTTGTCTTCTTTTTCTTCAAGGTATTTTACCAAAGTAGAACCTTGAAACTCAGAAATTAATCTTATGTTCCACTGCACAGTTTGTATTGTTTATTTAGGCTTCAGTCCTAATGACAGATATGTGTACTTTTAGATTTGTATCAAATCTAGCCACTCTTGCGATTGTCCTGGGGATTTGTGTCTAAAGATAAAGGTTTGCTAAAATGAAACCATAGGGAGAAATGTCGGCAAGAGGAATAGCTACAAAAACCTCCAGATATTAATGAGATTCATTTATTGTTCAAGTCTAGATGCTTAAAATATTAAAATCCATTTGTTTCTTCTACAATGCTAAAATCAGGCAAGAGTTTCAATTTTCTTTTGAGACAATAGTATCTCACTGTACCCTCTTAATACAAACATAAAGATAAGAACCGCACAATAACAGAGTTTTAATTTAAATCAGTTACACTAAGATTTTGCTTCTTAAATTAAAACTTAATTTGAAGGAGTTTTTTTCCCCTTCTAAAGAGTAACGTAATTTAAGAAGTTTGCATATTTAGCATTCCAGTTTATACTGGATAGATGGGGAAGAATCTAATCAAAATGCTGCCTCTGCTGAAGCTCCATCCACTGCTGGAAGTATTAAGTAATTGGTCATGTCATTCAGCATCAGCTAAGTGTCCCTCTCTCCACAGTACAGAAACTTCCAGCCTTCTTCATTATTCTCCAAATGAAGCATGTCTCTTGAAAACACAGCCATCTCTCATAATTGATTTTGCTTTCTCCATTTATTCTACAATACAAGTTCTTTCACAATGAAAATTTTCCCTGCTACAGATACAGGCTTCACTCATTGAATGCATTCAGCACAATTAAAGAACATCATGAAACCGTTACAGGACAAGACGCTGCTGAAGCACTGTGGTTTTTCTTCTACATTGCACTGGTTTTGGCAGGGATAGAGTTAATTTTCTTCATAGTAGCTTGTATGGGGCTATGTTTTGGATTTGTGCTGAAAACAGTGTTGATAAGACATGGATGTTTTTGTTATTGCTGAGCAGTGCTCACACAGCTTCAAGGCCTTTTCTGCTTCTCACTCCACCCCGCCAGTGAGGAGGCGGGGGGGGGCACAAGAATTTGGGAGGGGACACAGCTGGGACAGCTGACCCCAACTGACCAAAGGGATATCCCAGACCATATGATGTCATGCTCAGTATGTACAGCTGGGGGAAGGAGAAGGAAGGCAGGGACATTTGGAGTTACAGTGTTTGTCTTCCCAAGTCACCGTCAGGCGTGATGGAGCCCTGCTTTCCTGGAGATGGCAGAACACCTGCCTGCCAATGGGAAGTGGTTAATGAATTCCTTGTTTTGCTTTGCTTGCGTGCATGGCTTTTGCTTTACCTATCAAACCGTTCTTATCTCAACCCACAAGTTTTACTTCTTTTTGTCGATTCTCTTCCCCATCCCACTGGGAGCAGGGAGGAGTGAGCGAGCAGCTGTGTGGAGCTTAGTTGCCCGCTAGGGTTAAACCACAACATACATAAAGCATGTATCACCAAATACTTAATCAACATAGATATGCTAGTAAGGCTTAGAAGGTTCTACTAATATACAGTAAAAGACTATTTCCAAATAATACATTAAGCCAAGTATATACATAGTCAAATATATTTAGACCGATCCGTCCTCCAGCTCCAAATAATGGATGTCCTTCTGACAATGGAGAGTGATTCATTCTGTCAAGAAGGAAAACTCTGTATTAGCAAAGGTATTGCAAAATTACAATTTTGTTCCATTAAGAGATGAATCATGCACTCCTCTTTTACTTGAAAACTGGTTCTGATGAAGGAGTAACATAAATAGCTGAATTAATCACTTGGTCTGTCATTTATCTCCATAAACCAACATCAGAATTTTCCCACCTAAGAAGACACTAAAACCTGGAAGCTTGGAAACACTCAAGTCTACCATCTGATAAGCAACTGAATTAACCATCTACCCATTCATTAATATTCACCCAACCTGGAGATGTAACCATTTGTCAGAGAATTTCTGGGAGAATCCTAAAGAAATTTTGTAACATACAGAGAATCTGATGTCACTAATGAGTTTCACATATTCCTCATATGTGTAAGAAGCCATAGGTCCCAGAAAAAAAAAAACACTTTGGAGGCCAATATATACCAAAGAAAATTCTGCTAAATGTTAGTGAAAAGCCTTTTCACACACAGCAGCTAGTAACATTAAAAGCAAGACCCGTAAAACAAGGAATACCTCATGGGATCAACAACTCTTTCAGTTTTCTTGAAAAACTTGTATTAGACAACCACCAGAGACAAAGCCACAGCTCTGGGACATGGCAGGGGAGGCATCAACTTTTAATAAAACTTACTATTTTAAATAGGCACTTCTTTTGGCGTGGTTGTTAGAGGAAGAGTGCAGGTAGGCATCTAGCTGAAATGACAAGTGTTATGAGTGTGTGTGGAAACACCAAATCTGTATTGTGAGTCCTTCATATAATTCAGAATCCCTCAGGAGAGAGGGAAAAATGGAAGAAGATCTATGTCCCCATGCCCTGTTCCACATTGGCTTTGTGATAATGTGTAGGGCATGCTAGCAAGAGGATTTTCAGAAGGGTGCAGCTTTCCTACCATCCCACTCAACTGAAGAGAAGACCATGTCAAGTTCTTTAAGCTCATATAAAGATAAAGGCTCTCTCTTGTATCTAAATATCACATTAGTTTCTTTCAGAATTAATGGGCTGAAATACAGGTTTTGTGTACACAAGGAAGAAGACTAAAAACTATTTTCTTTATAACAGCAGTAATAAATAGGCAAAGTAGATACACCTGTAAAAACTGAATATGACGTAAATTTTTATGACCAAACTATTAGTAAAAATAGTCTTAAAAATCTTTAAAGAAAATATTTTCAAAGGCATTTAAAGATCTCTCTGCCTCCTGTTAATCTGTTCAACTTCTTCTTAGTTTGAGGAGGTACTCAGCAAAATTTGGTTTTTCTTGGAGTCCTTAAAAAATCCCATGCACAGGAAAAACATATGGAAATTGCCCACAGGAAGCACATAGCAGATAAACACAGGAAGTAATTATTCAGCAGGAAAGTTTGGAGGAAATGGATTGTTTTTCTGTCAGTTCTGGTGTTCTGCGGATTTCAAGACATCAGCAGTAATGAAGGAAATAGATTAGCAATTGCAGGGCAGCTATTGTTTATACAGTGTTGACATCAAATGTTACTCTCCTAGAATTTACCTTGTAAAAATAATTTAATATTGTGCAAAAGCAAAGCAGCCTTTCTTTTTTTCTAACAATATCACAGCAGTTAGTCTTAATATCACCTCTGCAATGAGAAGATTTGAAGAGGAAATAATTCACCTCGTAAAGTAGTAAAATAAAAGAAAAATCAATTAGAAAACTTCCAAGTATTTATTAGTAATGCTTTGTTTCTTCTTTTTGAGATGATAAACGTTTACTTTGGAATGAACCAGTAGTATAGGAGCATCACAAATCCAACCTAAGAAAATATGAGGTTTTAAGTTGTTGCTTTAATTTAATTTAATTCTTCACTGAAATGAAAAAAACCCTCTTCTGAAGTAAGTCTTCTCTTGAAGTCATTAGGGGACTCTCATTCCTGAATCAGCTGATTATGCATTAGGCAAAGATATGAACCAACATTCCCTTTCAATCAATTCAACTGAACATCAAGGTCTAGCTAACTACATTTTCTCTTTTGAAAATTTCCTAACAAAACTTTCACTGAAGTAAATATACATCTGTATAAAAGCCTTCAGGTTTGACAAATCAATATTCTCCTTGTCATAGGAAAAACACTTCCAGCCTGTCGTATTCCTAAGTTCCCCCAAAGTGGAGAAAGGTGATCATGTGGAAAACAAATACAGCTGTGAAAGGTGCTCTGTTCTGTGCAGACGACAGAGAGGTAAAAAGGGGTAGCCCGCTTTATCCCCTGACAATACACTTGATGGCAAGCTGCATGGAAAAAAAGACAGGGCAAGAAGCAGGACAAACATCCAGAAGGAGCAACTTTAAGTATCATATTCCCCTTTTTATATGCACAAAGGTTTGCTCAGGAAAGCAGGACTGCAGAATGGCTCTCCTCCCTAGTCCGCCGTGTAAGGATTACAGAAATTATCAGCAACCCTACTGGGCTACAGACAGAACTGAGCAAGTTGTTCTTCAGTAGCTCTCCTGGTGCTACCGGAAAAGACAGAAACAAAGACACCCCATACGGCTTCTTGGATGCACTTTTGTTCTAGCTGTCATCAGTCCTGTGGGATTATGTGTTTTACTTGTTTACTGTGGGTTTAATTTTGCTGTACTTCCCTCCCTTCTATTTGATTCAGTCAATAATTTGGGTAACTATTTCACTTAATGGCTGAATATATTCTTAAGAATATTTCAGTTGAAATTACTTAGAATATTTTTCTCTAAGGATTTTAATGTCTTATTTTTATTTTAGCCTTTTATAATCATAATACTGTATTATAAGCATCTTATCTGGAAATGTAACAGAGTGTTTCTCTTAGGAAAATATCATAAAAAATCTTCAAAAACTTTAAATATCTCTTTAAATTTTATCCGTTGATAAATTAGCCAGAGCTGACCCATTTTCGCAAAGACTGTTAGGTATAATAAAAGAGCATTTTTTACACATGAAAAATTGACACAGCAGTGCAGAAATGTTTAGTAAAACATCCTTGACAGGGTCTGATTCATTTTATTTACGAAAGTTGAAGTACATTCTTCAGGTAGTACTATATTCCATCAGATATCCAAATAAAACGATTTCTTTTTACTCATTTGGATTGCTTCTTATGTGTAGTTAATGTCACAGCAGCTTACCTTTGAGGCAAAAATTACATTTAGGTGCTTTCAACATTGCATATCCACACTCATTTGTCATCCAAACAGCTTGTGGCTTCTGATCTTCAAATACAGCATTTTTTGAATAGTTTAGTTTCCTGTATTACAGACATAGATATGTTTGAACTTATAAAGACAGAAGGTTTCAAACTGACTTTAAGAAAAACAAGGTCAGAAAATACAACCTTGCCATTCTTACAAAATTTACTGTAGCAGTTCAATCAAAATTCAGCAAGTAAACTGAAAAGACTCCAATTAGTGTCAGAATGGCCTGGCAGATTAATCTGAATCCAAAGTAAAAACAATTTTCCACTGGGAGAGCTGGCAAGGCTGAGACAGATCCCTGCCTACTGGACTAGAGCAGAAAGATGCCAGCGCTGAGCCTCGTGAAATGCAGGCAACGGGAAGATAGCCTAGATATGAAGATTCTTGGGAAACTTTCACAGAGTGAAATAGGAAAGCCAGATACAGGCCAGGGGGGTTACCACAACTGTTTTACCAGCTTTGCCTCCAAATGCATGTCTGTCAACCTTTTGCTGCATATTTCTAGTAGGAAGGCTGATGCAATGACCTTTCCATCAGGCATCATTAAAAGGTGCTAACCAGATGTTCAAACCTATTTCCCTATGACTTCCCTAGTGACATGGTTCCAGATCGCTTTCTCTAAGTCCCTGTCTCATAAGCATGACCATTTTTGACCACAAATGAACCTATTACTTTTTGTAGAAGAAGAAATCGTTTCATTGTCTTCAAGCAATTTACCTTTGTCATTTATTTAGCTCATGGAAAGAACAATCTGAATGGGACTTGAAAGGGCAGCACCTTTTAAAGGAAGCATTGAAAAGACAGTGATGATCCAACTCACTGGCGTAACAGTTGTACCTGCAGTGTTTTTCTAGCAGAATGAGATTCACTTTTGAAATGTTACATTCTTTCAAACACCCACTATAAAGTGCAAAAAATAGTATGGCTTTGCAGGCTAAAAAACCCTTTCTCCAATGCTTTTATACAACATTTGAGTATCTGGAACAATCATATTACAAGGAACTAATATTAAGAAGAATATACAATAAATTAAATTTTTTTTTTTCCAGCCTTAGGTTTGGTTGTTTTTGTGGAGTACATATCTATCCCCTAAACATTTATTAGTCAGACTAGAGCTTTTGGTTATCAGATTCCAGAGCTTTAGCTCTAGCCTCCAGCTACCTTTTAAAGATTCTACAGACCTCTTGCCTCTGGGTGTTCTGTGCTTGTTTCTGACTTTCAGAAAGTTTTCTATAAGACAATCTGTTTGCTCTTATTGAAAATCAAAATGATAGCTTATTAAGTAAGAGGGCTGAATAAGCAACTCAAATCTCCTTTTAAACTTGTAAGAAAGTAACTGAAAACAAACAGTGTGACCCAAAATTACCTTTTGTCTTTAGCATCTGATTTTCCCTTAATAAGATTTTCATGTAACAAACAATATGTTTTAATCAGTCCTTTGATTTATGTTGTGATCCCTTGGAAAATTAATTATATTTGTAATCATGTGCTGAGAAATTACTGTAAGAAGCAACATTTTCAGGGTAAAAAGCATTTGTTTCACTTCTTTTTGTTCAAAATTTAGGGCATAAAGTCCCCTGGTGCAGTTTCTTTTCAGGAAGCAGCTTCCATTTATAGCATTTATTGAAGTGGGTAGTATCACTACCAGTATTATAGATGAGGAGGATGTGTGCATTGAATAAAAAGTATCCAGGACATTTGACTCAAAAGGTAAACAAGACAGAATGATTTTACAGTAACAGATTTATGAGAATCAGGACTGTGGGTCTCCACAGGCCCCTGGAAAACCTAGATCACATGGATTTTCCAGCCCTTTCCATCACACTACATGCTATAAGTTACCTGTGGTGATACCTATATCTATAGCTACCTGCTGTAAGTTCTGGGTGTCCCTGCAGACAGTCACTTCAGACTCTCTAGAATATTTTGCGTGGCTTGTGTTAACAGGGAGATGTAGGGGAAAAAAAACATTGGAAGAAGAGCTAGATAAGAAGATCAGCAGCACCTCTGCTGCTGCAAGCCATAAATGACTGACACAGTCCTAAAACTGACTGAGACCTGTTTTTATGGCTTAATGCCACTCTGGAAACTCTCTAATTGTGGATTATGGCTATCACTTTTGTACTGAGAGGGAAAGCTAGATCAGCATAGAGTTAATACCAGTTTGAGCAAATCTGAGGATCTCTTGAGTAGAGGAATGTAAGTTTGGGCTATAGAGAAGAGTCACTGATCTGAAGTCTGCTTTATCTCCCTTTATCTCATCTTTCTTCTTTCAGTTTCATGGTCTTTCTTTATAATCCATTGAGCTAGCTATGAAACTATATACGTGACATACTATTCAATATCAGACAGAATAAATGGATCAGTAAGGCCAAATTGCATTAGTTTTCTAGTCTTTAGCCATAGCTGTTTACAGTGTAGAATGAAGTCTCTCACAATTTGCAAGGTATCCCATAATCACCTCCAGTTTTTTCTCCACCAGACTACCTTTACATGGAGTTGCTATGTGGACAAGCTGGAAATGGGCATATGATGCTAAGGCATTATTCACCATTCAGGCACCCTGGGTTATAGAAGACACAAGCATTTCTACTTTATAGCTATAAGACTAAAAGCCATCCATGCTTTAGGTGGTTAATTAAAACAGAAGGAAATCTCTGAAAGGTAGTCCATAGTCATTTTCAGGAGTTGAAGTATTGCCAATGTGTTGTTTTATTGTGCAGAGTCTATTTCACTGTTTATGTCTTTATATGTTGTTAATAACTTTAAAATTAATTAAAATTCACAATAATGCTTATTTTCAAAGAATGGATCCAAAGGTAGAGATTTCTAGGCTCAACTGTTTTCAGTTTAAAGTCTTTTGAAAATATATTTTTCTATATGAAATTTTAGAATTATTATTCTAAGCTTCACACTCTTCCTTCACTTTTTTTAAGTACTATTTTTTCCTCCTGACTCATAACGACTACATCCAGGGGTTCAGAAATACATATCAGACTTTTTCTTGATATGCTAACACTGATTTTAAAAATATTTTTTGGACCTTAAATATAGAGTTATTTCCAGTATACTTATAGGATGGCTTTTTTATTATGGCTAGGATAAGAATAACCCTTCTCAAATCTTGGCACTGTAAAGAAACCAAGCACTTTGAAAGCATAACCATCACATTACAGACTCTGGTATTTAAGTAGCTCTGTTTTAATATTTTGGACAATTCTGCTTGGGAGGAAACAGTTTCATGAAAGGAAATGAACAAATGCTTTTCCATCCAGGAATAAATGAGTAATTTATTTTTTATTATTATTATTATTATTATTATTATTATTATTTGGTTAAGAAAAAGAGCCAAACTCTTTTGGAAAATGTTTCTTTATTTTGATGATTTGGATATGTTGCTGGAGTGAAAATGCAAATTTCTCTTCATATTTTTGTAAGCTTACATTGTTTCAAAACTGCTTAAACTGTTGACATTCAATTACCATCACACTTACAGCCAGAAAACTACTGTACTGAAAAAAATCTAAGCTTTGTGATCTGTGCAGTGACATTGGCACTAGTGGAACAAGCCATAGCCAGGAAGAAGAAATACTTTCATATAGGTTATTGCCCATATGAAAATGTCACATCTTCTATTTCTAGCAATAAAGAGATGCCATTTCATTCCTAGAAATACTAGATGCCCTCTTCCATCCACCTCTAAAAGACAGAGAGCATCGAAGGGTAAAAAACCCCAACAGATTAGATAAAATCAAGTCATTATTGAGGACAATGCATGAAAAAAAGGAACAATCAAAGGACAAAAAGTGCAAAAGCAAGGAATCAGAGGGATGCTCTACTCCTCAGCTGGGGCACAGCCAGCAATGAACACACCACCAACAGCACTTGAGACTCCTTGAAGTTGTCTGGGAAACTGAAAGGTGCTGACCAGTCATGGAGTTGTGATAGGACCAGGGGGGCAAAAGCATTCCCACAGTTGCCAGAATTCCACCACAACATTCCAAATTTCTGTCCAGCTTTCCCCACAGGTACTTCTTGCCTATCAATACCACATCACTAACATCCCCAGATGGAGTTTCCTACCAGCTCAGGGAAGACTCAGTCCCTGTGTGCCAAGCATCAGTATCAGCCTCACATACCCGTGGGCACCTCTTAACTGAATTTATTCCTGCTTTAACTCCTCCTTCTACTGACCAGTATTGGAGATTGCAATAATGGGTGAAGTAGGCCTTTAATTTGACCTAATGCAGCCATTGTTATATTCTTATGAATAAGTGTGATCTACCACTCCAAGAAGAGATTTGTTATTCTCAACTGTAAAAGGTCTGGGCAGATTGGACTTATATACTGGTCCTTTTACTGCTGTTAATCAATCTTATGTATGTCTTATTGGCACGTTAGCTTGTTATGTTTTGATTAGGCATGGAAAAAGATGAATGACTATAAAATATATCCAGGACCTTTTTTATGCATTTTAATTTTCTATGTCCCTTGCTTTCTAATTTGATTAAAACAGTGTGCTTTCCCATTTACATTCCCATTAATCAATAAAGCTGCTTCACAGGGTAGTGTATTAATCAATATGAGTAAAGATTCATATTCCTGCATACTAAACATTTTATTTACTTACTATAATAATATTACATAGTTTTCTTCTGTATGCTGTCAGAAAATATCATACTACCTGATTTCCCACAAAATATTCTTCAAGAAAGTTTTTAATTAGGTCAGAGAAGAGAAAAAAATTTAGTTATACCTACCTATATATAATCTTCATTGGTAGGCAAGACCAAGAAAGTTGAAAGGGTTTCACTGTATGGCAGGGTTTTATAATGACTGAGTTTATCACCTGATCTTGAAGCCTCACAATTCACAAGCATATCCATGAGTGCTGAGGCTATCAAATTCAAATTAATCATGTCAAAAGCATGCTCCAGTTGCCAGTATGATCAGGTTTTGTCAAGGGGATATGCACATAAAAGTATATTCTGTTATCAGGGGCTCTATCTTCTATCACTTTTCTTTTACCTAATTTAGAGTTATTTGTAAAAGACACGGAGTGCAAGGCCTACCACAGCTCTAGAAAAATACCCCATTAAGGCCTACCACAGCTCTGAAGGAATACTCTACATATTAAGTGCTTAGCTTTACTGGTTTGTTTTTTTGTTTCTAACTGAGCATGCGCAACCAAAGTAGAGCCAATGAATCAGATTTGGCATGCAAAGCAGTAACTGTCAAGATTTGTTCAAATCAAAAATAATCCTGGTGATTCATTCAATGGAGCTTTGATTCATTTTAGCAGTGGCAGGATTAGGCATCCAAAATTACAAACCGTAGTGTAAGAAGGCATAATTTCTCAAATCAGGGGTAATAATTATAAAAACATGATGGAGCAGTGAGGAGCAAAGGTGTTGCCCTAAGAGAAGACATTTCTCATCAGCAGTAAAAAAGATTGGTAAAAAATGTTTAATCCAAAGAATGATCACTGCCAGCCACCAGAAAATTGTAAAGGAATGTTTCAAAAACCAGGTAGGAGGTCTCCTATGAAATCAAATGTATGATTTGGCTCAGGAGGAAGGAAAAACTGTCTTTCCATATTAAGTTTTTAAAATGGCCTGGAACCGATATCCCTTTCCCAGAAATTCCAGGAAATGTGTTCATTTAGACCCAAATACAAACCAGAGCTTTATATTAGCTGTGCAGTTTGAATACTGGAATAATTGATTTTGTCTTGGTTGCAAGCTTCTTGGGATATTGTGGTTACATATTTGGTGGTCACTTGGTTGCTACTTGTCTGAATGCTCTTGTGCTGACGCCTCTGCTCAACTGTGAGCTCTTGGTATAGTAATGATTATTTATGTTGTTGGTGCTCTTCTTAGCATCTGGGGAATCAGAGCTTCTAACTCTCTTTCTGTCCTGTCACAGTTAATAACAACAATAACAACTTAGTTAAGTCTGTGAAGATGACAATAGAGTAAAACATATGTTGATATTAAATAACTTGATTTTATTAAACAGTGCTGATGTGGAGCTCAGGTTCTTAGCTCTTCGTGATACCGCTTAAACACAGCTAGTTCTGATGTAAAACAGTTACTTCTAAATAATAGACAATGCCTTTGGAGCTCATAACAAGAAGCACACAGTGCAACGTGTTGCCTGAAAGGAGAATTTTTAAGATCAAATACAATTTTTAGCAA
Source organism: Harpia harpyja (assembly GCF_026419915.1). Taxonomy (NCBI): domain Eukaryota; kingdom Metazoa; phylum Chordata; class Aves; order Accipitriformes; family Accipitridae; genus Harpia; species Harpia harpyja. The sequence continues at coordinate 94,891,285 of NC_068940.1, read as the reverse complement.
TGAGGGAAAAGGTGTGGAGCCCATAGCAATGTGATCTGCTGATCTGGCTGTGTAGAAAAGAGCAAAGAAGAAACTGGTGTAGTCCTGGAGGCATGGACAAGGAGTTGAGTAAAACTAGACTGGACATATACAAGTCCCTGAGGAGTTGGACAATGCCATTGAGTAGCCCCTCTTAATTATCTTTTGTCCTGGTTTCAGCTGGGATAGAGTTAACTGTCTTCCTAGTAGCTGGTACAGTGCTGTGTTTTGAGTTCAGTATGTGAAGAATGTTGATAACACTGATGTTTTCAGTTGTTGCTCAGTAGTGTTTAGACTAATGTCAAGGATTTTTCAGCTTCTCATGCCCAGCCAGCGAGAAAGCTGGAGGGGCACAAGAAGTTGGCACAGGACACAGCCAGGGCACCTGACCCAAACTGGCCAACGGTGTATTCCATACCATGTGACGTCCCATCTAGTATAGGAACGGGGAAGTGGGGGCAGGGATTCGCCGCTCGGGGACTGGCGGGGTGTCGGTCGGCGGGTGGTGAGCAATTGCACTGCGCATCATTTGTACATTCCAATCCTTTCATTATTGCTGTTGTCATTTTATTAGTGTTATCATTATCATTATTAGTTTCTTCTTTTTCTGTTCTATTAAACCGTTCTTATCTCAACCCACGGGTTTTGCTTCTTTTCCTGATTTTCTCCCCCATCCCACTGGGTGGGGGGGGAGTGAGTGAGCGGCTGCGTGGTGTTTAGTTGCTGGCTGGGGTTAAACCACGACATCTTTAAAAGGTCATGGTGGTCTGGGGAGATTCCTGAAGGTTGGAAGAAAGCAAGGTCACTCTTAAATTCAGGAAAGGCAAGAAAGGGGATCTGGAGAACAACAGGCTGGTTAGCTTCACCTCTATCCCAGGGAAGGTGATGGAACATGTAGCTCTGGAAACCATTTCCAAATTTATTAAGGACAAGAAGGTGATTTGGAACAGTCAACATGGATTTAGAAAGTGGAAATCATGCCTGACCAGTGTCATAGCCTTCTGTGACAAAATTACTTTCTTGGTGGATGAGTGTAGAGCAACAGATGTTGTTTGTCTTGACTTTAGTAAGGGTTTCAGTTTTCAACACTGTCTACCATAACATCTTCGTTGACAAGCTGATGAAGGGTGGGCTAGATATGTGGATGGTGAGGTGGGTTGAAAACTGGCTGAACTGTCAAGTTGAAAAGGTTGTGATCAATGGCACAAAGTTCAGCTGGAGGCCAACCCATAGTCGAGTAACCTGTCAGATAAGCACACAAGTTCTGCTGGAGTAAGTTAAATAACCAGTAGAACTTGTTCAAAGTTTGATAGCAAACTTCAGTTTCTTCGCAACATATACTGTCAACATTACAAATCTTTACCGGTATTGTTCCATTGATCTTTCTAGTTTTTGTAAAAAATCTGAATGTTCACAAGCTCACAAACTAGAAAGTATTCATCGTCACAGTATCACTGTCAAAACTGGAGATATGATCATGTTTTGGATCTAGGCTGTAGAGATTCAGAGAACAAAAAAGGAAAGAAATTTGAAGAATAAACCAAAGGAATGAAAAGCAATAGAATGATCAAGTGCTCCCTAAGAACCTGATATGTGGGAAGAACAGTTTTGAATAGAACTTAAGCTGAAGATTCCTAAGATTCACAAACTCCTGCTTCTTTGTATGTTTGTGTGCAAGCAAAATCTGTAAAACTGTATCAAACAAAAAGCATTAAAAAAAAAAAAGCATTGAGAAAAATGGTGGATAGGACACTATCTAAGTTCTTAATTTCTTAACTATTCAAACTGCAAGACAAGAGCAGTTTATGACAGTATTAATTACCCATGGTAGTCACACACCAGAGAAACTGAGCCTAAATAAAATAAATTATTAGGCTACATTCTGCCCAAGGCTTGTTTTTGTTATTGTTTGTTTTGCATTTCCACTGTTTTAATTACTGTTTCTGGGGAAGAAAATTTGTTTTTCTGCACAGCTTTATTCTGCCCACTGGTAATTTATTTTGACACTAGAGCAAAGATTTTAGAAGCACGGAGAAAAGGTAAAAAGAAATCCAGAGGTTTTTTACTCTTGGGCCTCTATTTCGCTGTCCTATGTGAAATAAAATATCTCTGATTCAGCAGTTACTCTCAAAACTTGTGTGAGAAACCAACCATGCAACAACTTCAACATAATATTTAGCATAAAGAACACATCTTTCCTATCACAGGTGGGGAAAGAGAAGAGTAACTATAGGAAAATCAGTATGACCAAATTAATTACTGCCATGAAGAATATTAGTAGAATAAAGGTTAGTTAGTGTTCCTTCATTTTATACTACAGGATAGTTTAATAAATCTATTTAAATATCTACTCTGTGAATGCATGAGTTCTTTAAAGGAAGAATTTAACATACTATTTTTAAAACTCCTGTCTTCATGGTGCTCAAGAAATAAAAACATACAACCTTTTGCTTTCAAAAAATGTAAATAACACTAATGATAATAAATTCCTCCCCACTCCCCTCCATTCTTGCTCTGTTTAAGCAACCTTTGCAGACTCAGCTTAAAAACAGCTGGTGGCAGAATGGTAGTAAACCTGACAACATAATTTTTCAACATATAACCATTTGAAATGGACATCTTCAACATTCTGTATTTTAAGCATACATTCATCTGAAAACTCTTGTTCAAAATACAGTTACTTAAATGCACTTCACTGAGACAAAGAAATAATACAAACTGCCTGGGGACCAGCATGTATGGGAAACATCAAATTTCGATCAAAAGGTGGCTTTCTATTTCTGCTAAGCTTAATTTATATGCCATGAGTTTTTACACTTGAAAATGTTGGCATGAGATCTCACAGGTACAAATAAAGCAAGATTAATGCTTCCTTGTTTTCTAGTGAATAGTAAAGCATGCACTACTGACTTGCATTTCAAATGAATTGCCAATGAGGTAGATTGGGAATTGCAATTAGTTACTTAATGTGAGTAGGTAGTTAAAATATCTTTAGGAGAACTGAAGTGTAAATGAAGCTGTGTGCCATTATGTTAACCTGTGCTTTCATTCATTTCATTAGCTTGCCATTTCAACATCCATATAGAACCAGGTGATTTAAAAACTCACCATCATCATCCAATATACACAACATCACAGCTGTTCCCATTTATGTAAGGGGTTTGGTGGTTTTGTCTTCAAGATCCAGTTGTGCTTAAGATTCAGGCAGTAGCTTTCATACCTTTCAGTAAATTAACAGCATGGGGTTTGTACAACAGATAGGAGAGCTCAAGTCTGGGCCAATGTAGGTCTCTGTTTCAGGGTGATCTAAATAACTCTGCCAGCCCAGTAACTGTATTGATTAGAGCTCTACTGATAATAACAGGTGTTTAGATACCTTGTTGACATACAGGTACCTGAATTTTGATGTCTCCAAACACCACCCTTAGTTTCTGTCTTTGTAAAATGGCAAGATGCTTGGAGACTTGTGAGTACAAGGTTTCGGAAGGAAGTAAGGAGTAATTATGATCGGTCTTCAGCTTAGTTCTGACTTGATTTGAGGTAAGTTGAAGAGCTGTATTACAGAATATGGCAGTGTGCACCATTTTCACTAGAATGGATAAAAAGTAGAGACCTTTCACCCTTTTAGCCTCTCTTCTTCCTTTTCTTTTCTTTTAGTAATTCTCTGTATGATTATGACTGTTACTGACGTATGGGAGACTGCACCAAAATGACAGAAAGGATTTGGGCTCTAAGTAAGTCCCTGATTTTTAAAGAGCATCCACTGCCTCCTAATAGTCCCAGTGTGGCAAACAAAGTGCCTAGCAGCTTTGAAAACACATCCATTATTAACTTCTTAAAACAGCATACAAAATCAATAAAGAAGAGAGCATGAACATCTAACTGGGGTTCTCCACTTATGGTGGTTTTTTTGCACTACTGTGCAAACATACTTCTCTGCACTACCCACCTGAGGGAAATGGTACTGGCATAGGGAGTGAGGAAACTGGGGTTCTTCAGGGTAACTTGGTGATCTTGGTAGCGTGGAGCCCAGACTCCTACGCACAACCAAATGCTGCACCATGATACTTGCACCTTATAAAACAGTGAAACCATGTGTATTCTAGCTTTTAACAGGGCTGTATAGCAGTTGAACAGTTCTATAAACTTCTAATAGATACTATACATTCCTTCATTGCAGCTTGAATTCTCTGACCTTCATGTGATACACTGCAGCTCACAGAGCCTTATTTCTTCCCCCAGAAATGAAAGGTGATTGGATGGCAAAGGCCTCTGCACCACAGATTTTTAACATAAGGTGAGAAGAAACCTACTCTTTAGATGGTATGACAGGTCATATGATATGCTGTGTTATATTTATGGACTGTTTTATAAACAGTAGCGTGACAATAGAATCTCAACACTCAGTTATAACCAACATAGAACAGGTGTATGCAGGAAAGGAATAACTCATTACTTGGCCACAGAGGTGTGAACTCGATGCAACATAACCAATACACTTAATAGATGGATATGTGGTTATACCAGTGGTCCTAGAGACTGAATAAATTCATATATTCGAGATAAAGAATCTTCCCTTCCCCCATCTAAAGAAAACATTAAATAAAGTGAAAAATATTAAACAGGTATCTTGAGAGAACAAACAGATATCTAGTAATGCTCCTTTTTGTCTTTTTAAACCTGATACATAGGAGATTAGCTTTTCATAAGATCTTTGTTTATCTGTGATTAACATCCATAGTTGAAAAGAAAAGCTCTTCTCACATTATTTTAATCTCTGCATTTACTTAGATTCTAAGCAATTTGTTTGTGTCTGCATTTGAATAAGGAAAGGTAATCCTAGAGGTGTCCAGGACTGTCATTTACAAATGACTGCCCATTACTCATACAAAAGAAGTTTCTTATGACTTGGTCACTATTAGAATACAGAGAATTACAACCTGTTTATTTTAGGCTTGGTAAATTACCCTTAGGTTGATGAACTGATAATTATATGTTTCTTTCTTCAACTGATGGCTCAGGGGACAGACAAAATATTAGTTATTTGCTTTAACAATTAGGAAATTGTTCAATTTGTGCTCTAATTGACTAAATTACACCTGCAGAGGTCTAAAGAATTTTCATTATCACCTGTGTGAAAGCACATTTCCTATTACCTACATCTATGGGGTTTTTTTCTGTTTTAACCCCATCATTACCAGTTCTGTGCATATCACTACAATGAAATTGTAATCATTTCCAAGCTTTAAGCACATTTTATATTTGAATGTATGCCAGCAACTACAACACTCGATCAGTCCTGCTTTATGCTGTTTTGATCTATTTTCCTTTCAGAGTTACAGTTCAAAAAAATCCACAAATATAATTCAATACCTAGAGCAAAACCCTGGAAGTGGCAGCAAAATAAAAATCTTTTCTTAGAAAGAGATAAAATGTCATTTCTCTAAACAAAATGTAAAACTTCATTTTTAGAGGACAGACATAATCTCAAGTGTGTTGTACCTAGGAAAAAAATAGACATCTTAAAGTTATATCATGACATATATTTAATGGCTATTTCTGTATGGTTTATTTATATGATAAATTTTTTAGGGCAGGCATCTTGCGCATTGGAATAGCTGACTATCTTCTGGATTTTTCTCTTGGGTGTTAAGGTAGTAAACACAACAATAAACTGAACTGCATTCATCTGGTTGAAAACAGATATTTTATGTCTCTCTGTATTTCAGGTTAACTCTACCAGTTGTCTAGCCCTGGACCACTAAGAAGGTTTCTCTTGGCATGGTTGCTTCATGGAGAAAAAGAGCACTAAATTAATTTCCATTTAAAATAAGATTTTTTTGTGTGTTGCATCCAAGACTGGTCAAGGAAAAAATATTCAAACAAATTGAATTTTTTTATCTGTTTCATGTTTTCAACCAAATTATAACTCACGTAATTCTCATGTTTGAGAGGCAAGCAAGTATAGTTACTGTACCAAATTTCACAGTTTTGCCATCATTCTCAGCTTCCTCTGTTCATGGCCAGATCCGTTAAGGCCACACTACACTGACAACTCACTGAGTGGTGCACGGATGCCTGTTGGGAGTCCCTGAAGACATCTGAAGGATAAAAGTAGTCATTGCTCTAAGATAATAGGGATTCAGCAGCCTACACAACTTATGTCCCTGCTTCATATTCCAATGTATGCATTGTATATTCTGTTTCTCCCTGCTACTGGTATGAGTGGGTCTTTTTAGGTGTGCAGATTGAGAAAAACGACTGATAGCAATAAATAGCAGAAGAATATAAAAGATCTGCCACGTGTCTCTGTTGCCTTTTGGAGCCACTTCTAAAAGAGGACTTGAGGGAACATATTACTTCTCTTCTTCCTGTCTCATGGTCAATTAAAATTATACCTTGCTTTTGGTTCTCTGAAATATGTGAGCTCCTCAAGCGTACATTTTCAGCAGCTATGGATAACTAGAAGCTGTAGTTCCCGCAGTCTTTAACTGACCATGTTATTTTCTGGTATAATACCACTGATTTTCATAGGAATTCTCCTTGAGGACCTGCAGACTAACTGTTTAAATATAGTAAGCATGACCTAAATTTCAGTGAAGTACAAGATAAAGAAAATTAAATCTGTAAGTAATTTTTAAACTTACAGAAAGTGTGTATCAGCAAGAAGTCTTTTAGTAGATTTTGCTATTAGAAAGTAAGGGTAATATTTTAGAACTAGTAACAACAGTGTGTTTATTGGTACTATTTTCTATAATGGTGAAATGCTTCTTTCAATTGTGTCCTAATCTTACATTCTAGCTTGTATTTGCATATGCTAAAAGATGCTGAGCATAATGTCTCCTTCACAATCCTCTTCTTTGCAATGTTCTTTTGGTTCCCAGTCAGGATCTTTAAGTATTTCAGCAACGATCATGACTTGACATAGAGGTGCACTGTTCAGAAAACTATCAAGAAAACAAGTCATTCCAAAGATTGTGTTGAATTAAGTTGATTTTCTTAGTAACTCTGCCACCTGCAGCACTAAAGAACAAATGAGTTCATGATGGACAGGTCAAACATAGTTTTTCATAAGCTGCCCACAGCTGTTCTTTCTTTTCCTAGTGAATTAACCACTTCATTGCTGTTCATTCATGCATGTGTCATTGTAGTTTTAAGGAGAATGTGTATTCATTGAATGGAAAATGTAGCTTGAAGGTCTAGTATTACTGAATCAGCCTCATTATCCTGAACATACTGATATGTCTTTTAGTACTGAAGGAACTACTTATGCCTTTCACTATATGTATACGTGAGAACACATAATGTTACTTAGGGGAAAAAATCTGAATTTTGAATAATCAGTGTTGGCAAGATTATCAAGAAAAGGTAACAATGTTATTTTTTTTGTAACTAAGCCATACGCCTTATGAGATTGAATACACAAAGAAAGTTAAAGGAAGTGTTAGGTGATGAAAATGAGACTTCAAGTATAAGCATTTTTTTTCCCACTGTCGATAGTGAAGAAAACTGAGAACTCATATTAAGGTTATGAGGTAATCTAAAACTAAATATAATCTGCATGCCAGAAAATGTAACTTAATAGGTATTAGCAGCAGAAAGCACTGTGTGGGTTATAAAATACAGTTCTATGTATCACTTGGACCAGATGTTGGTTGGGTATTCATCCATAATTCAAGTTCATTGTAGTCAAACTAATATAAGAAATGATCTATTACATTACAGAATACTTGTACATCAGCTAAGAAGGCTAGTTGTACAGTTCCAGACATCATATGGCAAATAAAAAATTAAATTAAAATCCTTAAGCAATGAGAAACAACTAATTCAGTGTTCCAAGACTTTTCCAGCTGTTACTTTGCTCTGCTCTGAAGATCTTACGTTAGTTCTAGGATGCTTGTCATGAATAGTAGAGTCAGAGCAAATGGTTAAGATCTTTTTGATTAATTCTTTCAAGACTTTACAATGCAACTTATTTTATTTGTTCACTTTCAAAATAATTAACTTTAAAAATATTTTTGAAAATTCATTGAGGTTTTAGGGGGTTCAGTTTTTTAAATTTATATCCATTTATAATTACTGAAATTCTTCCCTTTAGTGGTAATTCCAAGAGATATTCAAAATTTTACAAGATTATAAACACTGCAAGGAAGGAAAATAAGGATCATTCAGAAACTTCTGATTTTTAATGTATATGAGGCAATGTAAAATCTTTCTTATGCCAAAAGATTTGGTTGCAAAATGTTGTTTAGTTTTGTTCAAAAGTAAATCACCCATTAGACTTCAAAAGTAAAAGGAACCAGGCTTGGGGATTCTTCACTTCTTGCTCTGTTATTTACAAGAGAGATCAAGAAGTTCTTACTAACGTGGTTTTTTGCAAGCTTTCCTACTGTACAAACTGGAATTTTTCCATGGAATTTGTATGAAATGCCTCAATTAATTAAGAAAAAAAAAATTATCTGCTTACCTGACCTAGCCAAGTGAATATGTTAGATTAAATATTAATCTCTTCCTCTTATACTGGGCTTCCTGGCTTCACTGCAGTTGTCCCGATGTGCCAATCTTTAATGAATGCTGCCAAAGGCCTGCTGGTCATTCCTCATCTTTGCAGTATCTACACGCAACTAATGAGATGTCATGAGTTCAACTGCCAACAATATCCTGAGAACAACTGAGTGAACACCTCTTTCTCAAATTGTATACCTGAGCTCCTTTTCACAGATATAGGCAAATATTTATTTAAAGAGGAACAGGCAGTCATCTTTAGACCTGTAAACTTCCAGTGCTGTATAATGGTTGCTTTTCAGTTAGGAGCACAAGAGATGTGGTATTGCTAGCGGTAGTTAATGGGCAGTAGTGAAGCCATCCAGTTATGGTCTCTTCACTCCCAGCTTCCTGCAGAGGAGCCGCTACCCTGTGGTTACTGAGATACTGAAAAGAGACAGTGAAGGTATGTCTGGTTGAAGTGTGCTTTATTGATAAGCTTCTTTCTGGATCTGCCTCACATTTAAACAGTCATATACTATCCATATATTATCACTTATATATTCCTTATATATTCACTTATATATCACATATGTATTCCATATATTATCACTTAACTAAAGCAGAATGCTTTGGCTGCATTTATGAATGCACTTCTCCTCCTCATGGAGGACAGAAGAAGAGACAGTAACTTTAGTTCATGAATTACTGTCCATTCAAATTTCAGAGTCCTTGCCTACCAGCACACAGGTGTCTTTGTGACACTTCAAAAAACTCTCAGAAATAAAATGAAATTAGAAGGCTGTCGATGCCCATTCTAAAATTTTAGCATTATATTTCTGCAGACTGTTTGATTAAAGCAACACATTTACTTTAAAGCTTCATTCCAATATTTTTCTTTTATCTAAAATTTCAGACCTTTCTGCCTCCATATTGTTATTTATGATAGAAATGCTCATGAGTATACCATTACCATAATGGTAGTCCTATATGAGGACCCAATGTTGTGTGATTGAAATCACTGTGAAATTAACAGAGAATTCAACAAGAGCAGTAACGGGTACAAATAACAGAGTCAATTAAAACCAAACAACCCCAAATAGTACTTCTATTATGACAAAGAACAGTACAAGAAAAAGATTTCCTGTGGCATTAGCTGAATCACCAGGGTGTTCCTTCAATACCCAAACTGATGGACTTACAGAGTAAATAATGTGTATTGTTTATCACTGTATTTTATGCTTAGAGAGAAAGATCTTTTAAGGTAATTCACAAATTTTACATTTACATTTAAGCAGTGAATTTTTTGCAGTGTACCTCAAGGAAGAAGTGGCTTGAGTTCAAGCTGTAATTAAAATGTTTCTTTTATCATCTTTAGCATAGCCCACAGTGAATCTGAAGCAACAGCAAGCCTGTTAAACAAGATAAAATATGGTAACATATACTTCTTTTGACAAGCAGTTTACCAGTTTTCATAATCTCATATAAATAAACCCAGAAATCTGTGCCAACGCTTGTGGACTCTCTAATGGAATGTAAAATCCTCTAGCAGGAGTAAGCAAGCATGATAAGGCAATTAACGCTATTGCTGTCTTTCTTTGTTGACAATTGCCAAGTAAGATATAAAGAACAAATTATTCCAGGTAACGCATTCGTAGAAAGATCAAGGATTGTTGTGTTTCCATTTAGCCTAGCTGAATATGATTATCTGTGTTTAGAAGAAGGCCATACAGCTGAAGCAAGCAATTTCTTTCTATTTTAGCAACAAATCAGGAGTGGATATTTTAGATCGATAAATTTAATTATAAGAGGAACAAATTTAATTATCTTGCATATGTTATATTTTCTGAGAACAAGATAAATAAATGATTGTTTTACACTTTTATATGCATACAAACATAAAGAGTTGAGTAGTTCTTGGCAAATGTTGGGTCACACTCAGCCCTACTTGAATATTTTTTGATTCATTTCAGGGGGGGTTTATCTACAGTCTCAAAAAACTTTTATGGACTAAGAAAAATGACATTTATTACGGTATATTGAACTAGCTTCTCTGATGTAAATTTGTTTATGCTGACTAATTCTTGATTATTCCCCCAGAGGATATGAAACCTGCCCACTTTAGGACTGACCACAAGGAGGTCACTGAAATACAACCCATATTTATTTATCTCTACAAAGTCCTACTTAAAATCATTGTCGTAAAAAATACACTAACTGACTTAAAACACAATTGCTTTTGGGTTTTTGCTTGTTTATTCTAAAATTCACTAGCTCTGAGTAAACACTGAGACTTTTTTAAAATTCCTCATTGCCCAACACAGTGAGAGTAGTCAGTTTAGTGCAATGTTTCCATTACCGCTGTCACTAATGTTTCAGGTTTTCCCTATGCTAACTAAGTCATTTGGCCCCTTTCAAAGTGTCTAATCCAATGGATTCAATCTAATGGTGAGTTTGAACTGAGTTTCTCTACAGGGAGAACTTGTTTGTGTGGCATAAAATTTTACAGTATTTTGTCCACTTGTATTCACAAATGTGGACAGCTCTTCAGTGATTATGATTCAGTGAAAAAGAGATAAAACTTTCAACAGATTAAGGCTAAAATGACTTCTGGATTGATCCTTTTTTTTCCCCCTACTAATAACTGGACAGTTCACTCAATTACAATAGAAGAGAAATATATTCAAAGTATGGCAATATAATTATTATTACTGTTTATGAATCCAGTCTTCCAGCACATCTAAATAGAATTAATTATCATTCATTCATTTTTAAGGGTGAAGCTACTTCGCAAATTTTCAGGTTGGGCTGAAAAATATTTTAATTTGTTCCAAGTATATTTTGTTGTTGTTTAATTTGTGTTATATTCCTTTTATGACATAAATAGATTGATTACTCTGAAAATATTCCATTGTTCTGCATTTTTTAAAAAAATCAGGTCATAAACTCATAAAATTTAAGGGCATCTTTCCTCAAACTTCCAGATGTCTGCTTACCTGTCTATCCTGGAGGTTGTATTGCCTAAGGGATCTTTGTGGGTTTGGCTCTTCCCTTTCCATATTTCACAACATTTGGCAGACAGTTTTACTGTGGTTCTGTTTTGCTTTGTAATTGGGCAGAGTGGCTACAGCAAATCTTGTAACCAATAGGTTAAAAGGTTAAAAAAATACATAAAGCTCGCTCTTGCTGTCAGAAGAGCTTCTCAGCATCTTGTTTTTCTCAAAGCTCTTGTGAATCGAGTTTTCTCTAACTTGCAGCAGTCTTTGTGAGAAAGTGGCTTGCTTACTTTAAAAGACTTTTGTCAAAACTCCATGTAGATCTCAGAGGTTGCAACACAAGAATCTACTCAGATGGGATAAACCTTTCAAGTTACCTCTTTCCATGTCTGGTTAGGGAAGTAGAAGAAGGTGAGGTATTGAAGGCTTATACCTTGGGAGGGCTCCTGTGAGCACAGGAAACACACAAAGAGGTATTTTCTCTATCCTCCCCCTTTACCTCCTGTTTTCAAACAAAATGGAAGTCTTGCTCTGATCCCACATGCCAGATCAGCCAGCTGTTGCCTAAAAATTTAATAAGATCTGCTCTTGTCTGGGTAAAAGGGTGAGCTTGTCCATCAGTTCTGCTGTGTATGAGATTCACTGTGTGATAGATCCTGCAAAGTTGTCCCTGGTTTTAAGGAAAGTATACTCATGTTCTGTGTTAATGTGAGCATGTTTAAGGACTTTTAATTTTAAAAAAGTTCTTTAATATTTTTAAATAACTATTTTTATTCTTGCTGGTAAACCCTGCTTGTCCTTTGACAGTTATCTCCCACCCAAGAAGCCAATATGAACAGATAAACACTCTCACAGAAGGGCCCAGAAGCATACCAAACTCCAGCTCACTATTTTTTCCCCGCAGTCATTTCCCATTGTCTTACAAGGAGATGAACTTCACTAAATATGAAAATCTGTTTAGCTCAAGCTTGGATAAAATAAATGTGTAATGCTGTCCTGGTTTCAGCTGGGATAGAGTTAACTGTCTTCCTAGTAGCTGGTACAGTGCTATGTTTTGAGTTCAGTATGTGAAGAATGTTGATAACACTGATGTTTTCAGTTGTTGCTCAGTAGTGTTTAGACTAATGTCAAGGATTTTTCAGCTTCTCATGCCCAGCCAGTGAGAAAGCTGGAGGGGCACAAGAAGTTGGCACAGGACACAGCCAGGGCACCTGACCCAAACTGGCCAACGGTGTATTCCATACCATGTGACGTCCCATCCAGTTTAGGAACGGGGAAGTGGGGGGGGGCGGGGATTCACCGCTCGGGGACTGGCTGGGTGTCGGTCGGCGGGTGGTGAGCAATTGCACTGCGCATCATTTGTACATTCCAATCCTTTCATTATTGCTGTTGTCATTTTATTAGTGTTATCATTATCATTATTAGTTTCTTCTTTTCTGTTCTATTAAAGCGTTCTTATCTCAACCCACGGGTTTTGCTTCTTTTCCCGATTTTCTCCCCCATCCCACTGGGTGGGGGGGAGTGAGTGAGCGGCTGCGTGGTGTTTGGTTGCTGGCTGGGGTTAAACCATGACAAATGCCCTTTGCAGTTTCACCTGTGTAAAAATTCAGATGACTGCCAACATTTAACAGGATTCATAGCATTTAACATCACCAATACCCCAAGCTACTGGCTGATCTTAAATTCTGTACTAGACTGATTTTTATATTTCCAAGAGGCCAGGACTTGATCAGCCATTCCATCTCTGTTCTTGTTATTTTATTCAATAATAGTTAACTTAAATACATTAAATGTATTTTTTCAACCTTGCTCACATCTTGTGCTTATCTGATGATTTCATAAAGAAAATAGATATGTTGTACATTTGATACAAAATGTGTAATAAGCCATGGTTCTCTCTTTCAAGAAATTAAGAAAAAAATGTGCTTCTAATTAATGTCAGTACTTTGATGGATTTGGCACCACTACCTCATGTTGATCCTGGCAACATTTATTCACAAAAAAGGATTTATAAACTGTAATCAGTTCAATCTTAACTTTTCCTTGTATTATTTATTTACACTATGGTAGTATCTAGAAACTCTAATCAAGACCAGGCATGTATTAAAAGGAAATTTATATGAAATATTTCAACTAAAAGAATCTGTGTCCTGAGTCAATAGTGAAATGCGGGAAGGAAAGTGGAGGAGGAAGACAGTCTTTGGGAAGTGAAGTCACTGGCTTCTGTCACACAGAATGCCCATGGCCAAGACAAGAAAGATCTCAATCTGAAATTTCAATGTAGTGCTTTATCAACAGGGCTATGTTCTTAAATCAAAAAGGTATCTGCTATTATTATGTGCAACCTGGCAATAAAACCCACATGCCTTAATTTTATCACTGTGGACATCAGTAAGAACCTTGTTAATGACTTTCAGTAAGGAATACATCAGTCCTATGAGGCTAAGAACTGGTGAGATGAAGGTTCTTTACCTGTCCCAAGAAGAACTATGTAGTCTTCGTCAAGACTTCACCCAAATTTTATAAAACCTGTAGTGTACCTAATGTTACGTACATAGTGCAATATGCTGGAGCATGAGAGAAGGTGATGTTGCAGTGAAAATACTGCTGCAGTGATGAGTACACAACAGCAAAACGAGTAGCTAAGAAAGGAGAGGTTTGTGCTTCGGTTACAAATAAATTTAATTTGATAAGTTTTTGCTCCCTGACTGTGAAGTGTACAGATTTTATGAAGGCTGTAAATTCCACAACTTCCATTACCACAGTTCTTCTTTACTAGCTCTTTGTTGTTGTACTTATACTGCAGCTGATGTCCTGATTACAGTTGCCTGATCATCTTAATTCCCAGAGGTCCTTTAAGAGCAAGCTGCAGTTGAGGTGCACCACACTTTTTGTATCCTATAAGGCCCTCCCAGGATGAAGAAGGTTTACTGGGTATGTACAGTACACCTGTTTTGCACAGGGAGTCCAGACACCTACTGCACTTGCACAAATGATCTGCACAGTACACACGCATGGGAGGTCTTATCTCTATCCTTCCCATAAACAGCAGGAGAAATGTTGTGGTAAATAGTCCTCAGTCACAGCTGAGATGCTGATCTAGAAAGCTTGGCAACACTGATATAGATAATCAGGATTTTTAATGACTAAGAATTGGGATTTTTTGTTACATTAGATAGTTACATATGCATGGCGGTACTATGAGTATGTACGTTCATAGAAGTGGTCTGACTTCATACTAGGTAGAAGTAGAAGGTGTCTTAATATCACCACTTTAATCTATTGTACTTGCTCAGTAGATGCTTGCTCAGTTTGATGCACCTTCTGCTTACTAATTGCCTGCACAAGCACAAACCCAGCACTTGTTAAATAAATAAATAAACAATTTAATAATAATAATATAAATAAATAATAATAATAATAGAAAGAAAAAAAAGAAAAGAAAAAACAAAGATAGACGGTGCCTATCACCCTAGAGTGGCTGTACACACTTAGGCTTGGAGACCCAAATCCTAAACCCCTCAGATTTTCATTTGAAGAGAACTGGATACACAAAAAGTTGTAATTTACAAAGGGGAGAAAATAGGATTAGAAGCATTTCTGCACAAATCATTTTGTCCTAGAATATTTTTAATATTTGGTACTTAATATTTTAAACAACTTATTCTTAGGACATATAAGTTCTGTTGCACAGACAGATGCAGCAAGGTGTAAATCAGCAAAGAACTAGAACTTGAGTTCCACAAGTCTGTTGTCATGGTTTAACCCCAGCCAGCAACTGAGCACCATGCAGGCGCTCACTCATTCCCCCCCACCCAGTGGGATGGGGGAGAAAATCGGGAAAAGAAGTAAAACTCGTGGGTTGAGATAAGAACAGTTTAATGGAACAGAAAAGAAGAAACTAATAATAATAATGATAACGCTAATAAAATGACAGCAGTAATAATAAAAGGATTGGAATATACAAATGATGCACAGTGCAATTGCTCACCACCCGCTGATCAATGCCCAGTTAATCCCTGAGCAGTGATCCCCTGCCCCCACACCCCCCAGTTTATATACTAGATGTGACGTCACATGGTATGGAATATCCCTTTGGCCAGTTTGGGTCAGGTGCCCTGGCTGTGTCTGCTCCCAACTTCTTGTGTCCCTCCAGCCTTCTTGCTGGCTGGGCATGAGAAGCTGAAAAATCCTTGACTTTAGACTAAACACTACTGAGCAACAACTGAAAACATCAGTGTTATCAACATCTTCGCATACTGAACTCAAAACACAGCACTGTACCAGCTACTAGGAAGACAATTAACTCTATCCCAGCTGAAACCAGGACATCTCCGTATTCCCACACGTAACTTTGAGGTGCGTAGGAGCAGTAGATCCGTATTTTCACAAAGCTATGCCTAAGCCAGCAAACCTAACTAATAAGCTGCTGAATGAGCGCCTGGCCACACACGTCACTACACTTATTTCTGACTAGGTTGTACCTATTATGGCTGTGCAACTTGTAATTGTTCTTTACAACAGCAGACTCAGGAGTGGCTTACCTTTTGATATCCCAGTTCAATACGAGAAGTATTCTTCAGCTGTGACTTTGGATCACTTTTTGTTTCTGAGGTGATGTACGCTGAGCAAATAAAAGAGCAGTTAATAGTGGAAGACATTCAGAATATGTTCCAGAGGAGAGAAGCAATGTATCACAATTAACAGCCCATACTGAGCCTTTCACTGCCCCAGACCTTGAAAGATTGTGCCTCATGGCTTTGTTCTCCCTAAAGAAAGAGCTGGTATACATCACCTCAACTGAATCAAGCTTCTGACATAACTTATATGGTTATGTGTCAAACAGGAAATGTTGAAAAATAGACTAAATTGCTGTCCTAAAGTACTTGTAGTTTGCATTAGCTCTTTAAACAGATGTGTTGCTGCTAGTGTTACTTTTATTTTTGTCACATTTCTGTTTACAAAAACTGATACTTAACTGGAATTCATGCTGGGCATCCATTAATGTCTTTCCATATAATCCAAAACCGTAACAGATGTTATTAGTACTCAAAAAGGATTAGGGTGTTTTTTTTCACCATGGACAAAAATATCATACTAGTCTGGGCAACAAACCCTTTAAGAAGCCAAACCGATCCATGCAGCCATGAAAACCTGAGAGGAAAAATGCAGTTATTGATGGTTGTATGTAGTGTTATATATTCTGTATGCATATATATAAGATATATACTGTAAAGAAGACCTACAAATTTTATAGAAAAGTATTTTGTTCTGGTTTTACCATTCTCCTGATGAGAAATAATGATCTAACATCTGCTGTGCAGTCAGAGAAAGCTTCCTGTCTGTTCACTGTGGTGTTTGTCACAGTGTGTAGTTATTAGGAATAGGTGGAAGAAATCACACCCCTTAGCTTTAGGGGCCTGACCTAAAGCGATTAGGTTCCTTATACTCTGTGAAGAAAGGTGGATATTTTCAAGGGTCTATTCAGAATACCTGTATTAGGCAGCAATTAGGATTCCCACTTCAGTTCTTTGAATTGCCTCTAAATGTAACTCTCTCCGTTAACTGTATAGGGAGCCTAAAAGTCCTGAGGCTTGGCAATGCAAACATCCCTCTTCTGCTGCCACATACTCTTTCAGTGGGGCTGAAGGGAACTAGCTGTGAATGAATCTTTTTAATCTCATGCAAATAATTTATAGACACTAGGTAACACAGTTACAGTTTAAGCAACTGTCAATAAGTCTGAAAGTTTTTCCTGAGTGGCTACTTTTAGAAGATACGTCTGTAATCATTATTATTCAGGCTTTAATTTCTCTGATTTGACATTCATGTCCTTCATAGACTTATCTATGTAACAGCAACTCATGGAGCTGTATTGAATTCACAAAATCATTTTGCTCAGGCCACTGGTGAACATGAGAATTAGTGCACGTCTTTGAGCCAATGCTAAAACACTGTGCAGTCTTACCAAAAGAATGCAGTAAATGTTTATCTGTTCATTTATACATACTCATACAAACATTGTCACAAAAACATTAGTTTTCATACATGTTCATAACAAAAAAATATATTTCTGGACAACAAATGAATGAAGAATTTTAATGTCTAAATTTAAAAATTCACACTAAAATCTCATTTTAAGAGTTTGTCTGTGTAAATCTAAGATGTACCGTCGAGCTATAGGATAAAAGTATATATCCAATCAAAATTAATACTTCTCCATTATGGTCATTGAACTACCTGCAAAAACTTCCCAAGTATCTGCTGGATGAATTCTGGAAAGTAAAACAAATTAAAATGCTATGACTTAACAAAATTTCATCAAATTAGGTATGCATGTTAAATTACAACTTCATATACATTTGCTAAATGATATTTCAAAAGCAAGAGAGAGAACTACTGAAGGTATTGAGATAAATGAATATACTAAAGTTACTGAACAAGCTGAATTAACTGAATTGTGTAATTAAAAATGCTTAATCTGAGAAAAAATATACAGCTTGTGTTGAATACAATGGGATTTGGTGGAAACCTAGAGTCCCCAATATGTACAGTACTGTAGTGTTTCAAAGACATTAACCAGTTCAAAAAGACTGTAAAGTATTCAGTACTAAAACTTATGGCATTACTATAGGAAAAATGTTTTATCTGTTTTGGGACTTGCAATAAGCTGTACAAGAATTTTTCCCCTTCTATGCCAGTAAACCAGCACCATCTAACACCAAATGTAATTAGTTACAAATTGCCTGTTACAACTTAATTAAACTTCCTTGCCTCTCTGCTTCTTAAGCAACATGTAGATTCTTTTATGTACTTGCCAATTAGTGCATGGGGATTCTGCTTTCTAATTGGATAAAAAAGTAATAAACTGAGCAGTGTACTGTTGATATCCAGAAATGACTTTGTTAAAAAAATAGTGGAGACAGGTTTAATGCTTCAAATATTTATCTCAATTGAAATTGATTAAAACAATTTGAGGTTCCATTAGATATAGATACAATCCTTTTGTTAACAAAGTCCATCTGGTCTAAGAAAGAAAATTAAGATTCACTAATTGAAATTTGGAAGCTTTTTTCCAAACATGCATAATTCATACTGACAGAAAACAGAAGCTGCTATTCACCACAAACTGTCAAGTAGATGAATGTTTCATTTAGATGGAATTTAAGATTTCACCCAGCAAGAATCTACTAATGCTTATAGTAAGTCACAGTCTGAGAAAAGAAAATCTGTTCTCTTTTTACTGGTGCAGTATTAAAATCTTCTCTTTTTTACTGTGAAGCCATCTTAACCTTAAATGGCACCACATTTGACCTTTCTCATTGCCAGTACTGGGAGGACGTTTCTAGACCATGAGCATTATTCAGCTGTGCAATCCTGCAACTTCATTAGCCAGTGATTCTCCTTTTTTTAACTTGTCATATATTTACAGAATGCTGCTTTTGTGTCAGGATGTAATTCCATTTTATAGGAGGGCTACATTTAAGTATTCCTCTCCTTGGTTACTTTTCTTCCCTCCTGCCCTGTACTCGGTCCCTTAAAAAACAATCTCAGATCAGATCATTTATTCAGTCTACAAAGTAGTGCCACAAACAGTTGCATTAAAGCTGCTGAGCAGACTGCAAACTGAGAGGAAGACTGGGAACAAGTAGCTGCAGAGAAGATGGGCCAGGAAATTTTAGGTCATTGTGGCCACCATACACTTCACTTCATAGGACTATGGCAAGAGGGACATTAGCATAAATCCTCTCTGTTTCAGCTCTCCACCCAACCATGGGACAGCCACAGGTGACCTCTTCCAGGTATGATATTCACCTTTATTCATAATTTCTGAGCTGCTGCTTTATTTTCTTGCCATTTTTGAAACACGAATGAAACTATTACTTTTTCCTGAGGAAGTGTAAAGTATCCTGTATCAAACATATTGTTCAACTCAAAGCAAGTTCAGCTTTTGATGGATCTTTGCCTGCATAAATATCCACAAAATAATGAAAGTTCGGCCTTCATGGAAGACACTGGCAATTCTATCACTGATTTTATTGGTGTTACATTTTGTTACCCATAAACCATTCACTGCTCTTGAAAAAAAAAACATTCAGATGTGAAACATAGTGGTTATTGAGTGGTGATGGGGGAAAGAAACTGGCGAAGGAGATGCTATAATTGAAATTTTCTCTTCTGCTTTACAGTAAGCTCTAGATGTATTTTCTATCAGGAGAGAGCTTTGCTGAGCTGAGCTAAATAATTGCTCAAGTCAGTGTAATCAGGCAAGAAAAAATCAAAACCATAGCACTCTGAAGGAAGCACAGGTGTTTTCTGTTCTTAGTGAACCACCTGTTTATGAATACATACAGTAAAGGTAGGAAAAGTGAGGTCTAATTTGATGCTAATTCAAAGATAAGAAAAATTATTAGGAAGAAAGGTCTAAATAAGTGCTGTGTAGATTCAACAAAGTCATGTAATAGAGTGGAATACAATCACCCTTCAGTCTACATAGCTACAGTGAGGCATAAATACTCAGAATAAAAAAAATACTGACACTACAGGTGCCAAAGAATAAGATTTCAGCCAGCGGCTATGTGGAAGGTGCCTGACCTAATTCAGGTAGCTGCAGCAGCTGCCCAGCCACATCCACAAAGAATTCCATAGTGGCTAATTTAGTCTGTTCCTCAGGTACCTCATCCCGTCTAGAAAAACTTATCCTATGCTTCCAGGATATGAGAGATTCAAATCTTTTTTTTTTTTTTTTCCTCCCCTCTGCTGGACCCAGAGGATGGATCTTATATCATCTATAAGCCAGGAAATTTCTTTTTCTGCAGTTTTCTCAGTGGCTATAAATCCAGCCTGACAACCATAAATGTTTTATTTCAGAAACAATAAAACTAAATTAATAACAGTGACTAATCACAAAAATAGTATATCTTTTTTATGAAAAACTTCTGATTATTAATCATTTTGGACTGAACAGGATAGAATTAATTTTCAATAAATATCCTGTTCACTGAGTAACACTTCCTTCAAAACTGAGGTGCATTTATAGACCCCTGAAGAGAAAGCTGAAAGATCACTCAAAGCATACCTTGCCCCAGCAAATGCAAGGATTTTTCTGCTTTCTCAGCTTGTAATTTTCTCTGGAAAGTTCTATAACCCTTTTTTTTCATATATATACAGGGCCAAATTCAGAAACATGTCATCTGAGAGATATTTTAGATTTCGCTATTATGACTATTGAAACTATGTAGCTGGTATCTAGAAAAAGAGTATTTGGTACAATCCACAGATCAGAGGAACAGAGAGAGCTTCTCAGCCTGTGTTAATCTGAACCCCCACATATCCAAATGAGAGATAAGAGTCCTTAACTCAAAACAGCCTTTATGTTCTAATTTTATGTGACATACAGCACCAAGTAGGGGGGGCAGAATAAACCTGCATCCTATCATGCAAGACTTTGGGATTTAAAGTGGGGTTTTTTTATTGTTGTTTTGTTTTAATTTTTAGATGATGTTGATTATTTCATGTTTTTCAGCTATATTTTTGCATTAGTGGAAAAATGGTCTGCATGACCTAAAAGCCAGTTACACTCTTCTACTTCTCTGAATAGAAGGATGTTTCCAAGGGAACCACTTGCAGTCCTGTCATCTGGGCTGTAGCCATTTAGCCACTGCTACCTTGAATATATTTGAATATATTTTCTCACTCCTTGCAAATTCTCTGAAAGGTTTCTTTCCTTTGTGCCCTCAGTCTCACTTGCTACCCACCCACCCTTCTGGTCTTTTTTCAACAATTTCTTGCCAATATGAACTCTATAGCAAAAGCGAATACAGGCCTTTTCTACCACAAGCGTGTTTTAATTGCCACACTGCTGTCAGGCTATGGAAAACCATAGCTAGATTCCTACTGCAGCCTTAATGAAGTGACAAGTGGCTTAGTATAAAACTAACATCATGATTAACACCAAGTGGTATTATTAATGGAGTATACAACTCCAGTTTTCCCACCTTATCTCATCAGTCTGAGGTTAATCACCCATTTTTCTCATTTATGTCTTCACGCACTAACCTATTTCTAACTAATAGCTAGAACCTCAGCCCCTACACTTTGCAATAAAAACAAAATAAATCCAATATTCAAAAATTAAACAGCTAAACCAGATTTACTGAACAGATACATTCCACTCGTGACGTGATTTGAGGTCCCAATTTCAGTGCTTGATTAAATGTACATTTTTCACTAGTTGCGTAGAGGCCTGGTAGATGGCCAGGAGGAATGATTTATGATGGACCTGTCTTTCACAAAATATGTCTTCCCTCTGCTATTTACCCCAGCAGCTGTCAGCAGGGACAGATTTCTTTTAGTAAGCTACAGTCTAAGTATCAGTCCCAAGTACCTCAGAACTGTCAGATTATTCAATATACATAACACCAATGCTGCCTATGCTTAAAGCACAGTCGTAACCCTTCAAAGCCAATTTAAATTCTCCCATTCACCTCAGAGCTTTGTATCAGACCACACACTTGATTCTGAAAAAGTATAAGCATTTCACTAAACCTACTGAATGATCAAAGTTCAAGGTGTGACTTGGAGTTCTGCTGGATCAGGGTTGTCCTGTGCTCCTACAGAGAGAACGTGCATTGATACATCCCACAACAGGCAAAGCCTCTAGTTATTTTTCAGACGTAATATTGGCTCTTTCCATAGCGGTTTTAAGAAATAGGCCAAAGTGCTTCTCAGTTCCCTCAGAAATCATTCATTAGAATCAACCCGAGATATGACAGGATAAATTTCTCCATGGCCTCATCTTGTTGAAGGTCAAAAGTTTTTTCTTGGTATCCAGAACATGAAGAGCCACAAATTACTGACCACATCTTTGTGGCCAAAAGCATCAAAGGCTGGATGAAAGGATGAAATCCAACAGAACTAATATAGAGCTTACACTGTAGATGTATAGATTTGAGTTAGCTGTTTGGAATCCCTTTACACTTACTGTACAGTTGACTAGAGGAGAAAAATTTGCATTACAGTGAATTGCAAAATTGTTGTTTCTGCTACAGTTTCTGCTAAGCTGCATCCTAAAGCAAAACATAGAGCACAGTGAGCATCCTGATTGCAATTATGCCCTTAGAAGTGAGAAAGGCAGCCAGACTTGCAACACCAGTCATAAGCCACTGAAACTCAGGCGGTGGGGCTGGTCTTACATGGAATAAGATCACACTGTATGAGTAAACACTTGATGTTGCGCTTAAAAAATCTTGCTTTAATATTTACCCTCAGAACCATCCAGTGTTGACCAGATTAATCCGATTTTTTTAGCAAAGTTTATAGAAAATACGTCACCAATAAAAAACTGTATTGCTAATCATCAATTGTCTTATTTTAAAATTTAAATCTCAAGCCTTTAAGACCAGTTTCAAATTACACTAGCATTAGTTAATGTATACTTATATTTGGGAGATGCAGTTAATTGGAATACAGTGAATAATTTGTAAATAATTTATTGGATGGGAGAATAACTAAAGCACACAGGAAACTTAGAAATTTGAGTCCCTATGAAAAACAATAGGACTTCCATTCCTAAATCTATTCACAGCTTCAAGACATCCCCTCTTCCTTCAGTGATATCATTTTCATAAATCATGTTTAGATTCTATCTGTGGCTTATTACCTGATTTTCATATATAGCTCTCCCATTCAATTTCTTCAGGAGTTTTTGTTTGTTTGCTTGTGGGACATTTTTGTCAGTATTTGCCATATTATATTGAAGTGACTTGATTAGATTTCCGCTTATCAGGAGAATTATTTATGTCTAATTGTTTGTGCATTGCTAACACAATGCCTGATATGGCACAAGACAGAAAATAGGTTTTAGCCAAAAGTTAAACACTTGAAAGAGAGCTATTAAGAACACAAAATTGAAGAAATGCTCATTAATATGCTTTGTTTGTAATATTCACCCTGCATAATAAGAATTGTGGAGGAAGTGAAATATCTAGTGAAAACCATGAGATGATTCTGGTATTCCAAAAATGTAACACTGATAATTCTTCAACTATAGCTTTCACAACTAGGAATCACTTATTACTGGTACTTCTTAGTTATGCAATACTTAGTCCATAATTAAGGCCTCAAAATGTAATCTAAGCTGCATACAAACAGGAGAGCTCTGTGAGGCATTTACATTGCCTTGTAATGAAAGGTCATTTCATAGGAAAAGAACTGCACTGAGATAATACAAACTAAGGCTGTACCTCTCTTGGCCTGGAAAGTGCAGAATAGTTTTTCCTATGGACACTCCAGACAAACTTTAAATAAGTAGAACAGTGAACGTCAGGAGACTGGGTCAGTAACATTCTCTAAGCCCTAAGTAGTCAGAACCTCGATTTCTTAAAGCCATCTTGTCTTACAAGCACCCAATAATTTTAAACTTCTTTAAAGTGGAATAGGTTACACAGTGTGATTTTAGCTACTCTTGAAATAATTATTTATGTAGGATAGCTGCTGTAAAGTGTGGGGATGAGCTTGGTTGTCTTTATAGGATTCTATGCTGTCCTTTACAGAAATAGCTTGCCTTTTCCCAGGACAAAGAAAAAAGATATTCAGAGTGTTATCAGACTACCACACTATATTTTGCAATCAAGATACACAGGAATTAAAGGCAAAGACAGAATAGATAATATGAGCTAAATTTTCAGCTGACCTCTAGAAATGTACCTCTAGCTGTTTGCAGTGAGATCACTAGCAATGTTCCATAATAATTGAAGTTTGTGAATCAATACCCAAATGTCTGTGTCAACAATATATCATCAAGACCTGAATCCAAGAGACTGAAGAGGAACTCAGCAGGTCTATTAATGCCATTCCTTTATTTCCATGACCTTGCATGTGGTGGCCCAAAAATCTCCCATGGTCTTACATTTCCCATTTCACTTAAATCAGATGCAGATGATAAATAAATAGATAAATAAAGTTAAATAAATTTTATAAATATAATCAATTCCGCTGGCAAAGCATGGTGGAAATGGGAAAATCACAAAGGTCATTGTATCAATTATCTGCATTACAAAGTAGTAAGTAATACAACATTGTACATTAACTTCCAACCAGATTTAGTGACTGGATAATAACGACTGGAATAGAAATCTGAAAACTTATAGATAGATTCACAGGGGCTGTAAGTGATAACCTAATTTTTAGGTTCCTTCATTTCCTTCATATTTTTTTGCCTGTGAGCTGGAACACTATCTTACTGTGATTCCCCGCTTACCTTAAACATGACGTGCAAATATTTGTATGTGAGCCTTAGCGAAGCCAAATTCCAGGTCAGATCATACTGGGTATTACTGCTGTACTTCATACACTGAAGAACCCTTGGAGATGGTTGTATATACTTCATTAAGATGTTGTGGTTATATAAAGTACATAAATTCTTTTAAGGTGCTGTGATGCTTGTTATGGATTTTTAAAACCAAATAAAGATTAGCACTGCAGACTGTATTGTGTAGAGTACAAAGCTGTCATGGTTCAGCATCTGATGTGTCTAAATCTCGTTAAAGCAAAAGAAGGGTAAGACTGCTTTCCAGCTTGCAAGATCAGGTCTTGCAGAAGGCACTGTATAAATGGATTATTAACCCTAAATAGTTAACTATATTAATACCTGTTCCCACTCTTTTGTCAGGTATCAGGCTGTCAACAGATTAACTCCTAGTACTTAGCAGGGGACCTGTGAGTCAGTTGTCAAGTGTTTTAGTATTTACCAAGCTGGAGTGAACTGACATCTAGCAACCAGAGCCCCTAGATGTGGCCAGCCTCAAGTGAAAGTTGCTGTGGCTTTAAGATGGGAAGAATTAGGAGAGTAGAATTAGGAGAAGAGTAGCAGATGCAGCTGACTGCAATGCTCTGGTTTATATAAAGATTCTGAAAGAAGCGTTAAGGTAGAAGAAAGAATAGCATTCCCTGCGCTGGTGTGAGTGACATCCATTGGAATCTGCGAAATTATTTCAGTCTAGGTCTTAATGTGCAAGAGTGCCAATCTAGTGGAGCCGCATATTGCTGCTAATTGGGATCCTTCAGCTCTGAAGGCCGTTAGTCTCACCAAAGAGCAGGAGGAGAAAAAACATTCTCCTAGGCTAGAACAAGTTATTAGACATTGTCCTTGTAAGTAATTATATATATAACTGCAAAAAAACCTAGCACAAGCAGCTCGGCCCTCTTCAGACTAAGCTCTGACAAACTATGCTAAATGATCACTAAATTTAGTATAATTTTTGTTCAAATACTTTCAAAAAACCTCCAGTCCAGGCACTTGTTTTTCTCTTTTAAACACGGTCATTTCAACAGCGTTAGACAAACTGGCCTCATCAAAGGACTATAAAGGTCACAAATAGTTTCTTCCTATCCACCAACAAAGTAAAGTTGGTAAATGAACCAAGCATCGCTTACTTGTTAGTGAATGAATGGGATGATTGCTTCCTATATTCCAGACTATATCATTAAGCCAGATAAAATAAAATAAAAAAAAAAACAGCCAAAGGCAGTGTCCATGTTTACTCTCAGAAAATGTCAGCTTTATTCTGTTTCTGTCATACTGAGTGTCTCTTATTTGCCAGTTAAAATGTAGGGGAATAAACTGTTGCTTTTTCAGCTGCTTATTTGGCTTGCTTATGTTTATAAATAAGAATGAAGCTTCACATAGATAAATTAATAAAGTCCCAAGCCCTGATTCAATTTCCTCAAAGCTTTATTACTGAAATATAGCTGGGCATATTACAAGATAAAACATTCATGGAGAGTGCACAGAATTGTTAGCTAGTCTGAAAATATCATGTATATTCATAATATTTCTTTCTTCAGCATGAGACAAGTACAGAAGCACGAGACTATTTCTGTAATGTGGACAGTTTTAATCAGCCCAATGAAAGGATGAGGCTTAACTCCACCTCAGTTTCAGAGTCTGGCTTTGATGTGGTATGTGAAGTGATGGCCTTGGGCTCTGCTGCCTTGCTGACGTAAGGACAGATGACGTGGTAGTGTTCTGTGTCTCTGGACTTCTGTAGGACCAGCTCATCTCCAAGCAGATTATGTCCCCCTTTTGCTGAATGCAGCAGTCCCAATAGACGTTTCCCCGGCTACCCGGGCATGAATATCTGAGAGTGTATGAATAACTGGCACTATGCTGCTACCCCCCTACGCCCTGGCAACGTTCCTGCTTGAAGGGCCAAAACTGGTTAGCAGGAGGTTGAGCAGCATGAATTTGCCTTATTGAAATAATGACATGTTTTCTTATTTAAAAACAAAAATAAAACCTGTTCATTTTACCCAACAAGAGAGGCATTTGTGTTCAGTAGAGACATAAAGATTTTTTGTCATAGCCATTGCAGTGCTGTGAAACGTTTATTCAGCTGCCGATGCTCTACCATCGCTTCATAAAATTCCTCTATTTAGTCCTAACCAGTAACTGCAGTAACAATTAAGCATGTTCCTTTCAGCTGGATAATTAAATGCCAAAAACCCTCACCACTCAATATGTAATTCACTCAACATCTTGCTGTTTGAAGGGACTAGTGTTCACAGATAGGATGGATTGAATTCCTAACAACATCTGGCATGAGCAATGGACTTGGCTGTCTCAGTAATAGCATTACATTCATGGTAGGAATGACAGCTAAATGTAGAGAGATGGATGGGCCTTTTCTCTGAAGTGGCAGATTCATGGTTGTAGCCTAATGAATCAGGATGTTGTAACCCCTGGCCATGTACATACTGGCCTGTTGGTAGTGACAAGCTGCATCAGGAGGTCCAGAGTAAATTGTAGTTGTCAGTTCTAATGGAGAAGGATGCTGGCTTATAAGTTACTGGGAAAGCTGAGTATAGTTTCCATTCCAATAATCTGGATCAAAACACTTCCTGATCGCCTCAGTCAATTTATTCTGTCACTTAATTAAACAAAAAGCTTTACAAATCTCCACAGTAAGAGCAAAGGACAAAAGGAGACTCTTTAACCTTGGAAAAAAACAAATCTAGATGTTAGGTCTCAAGTAAAGTTTCTTTTTTCATAGAATCTGAGTTTATAGAAAGATTTAGAGTACCTATGTGTTTCAATGTTCCTGGATGTCCTAATTTTGTAATGTGTTTTCTACATTGAAACCATTGAGAATGAAGGATGTTCAGTGCAAGCCAGGCTTTCAACAGCATCCTACAATCAGACACACAAAAACCTACTTAAAAATAATAATTCTTCTAATGTCTAAATGGATTAGATGATGATCCAACTCCTGAAGAAACAGTGTTGCAATTAATAGATTAAAAAAAGTATGCCCTAGTTCTCTATACGCTTCTGATAGATTGAGAGTGGGGGAAGGGAATACAGATAAAATAGCAACAAAAGAGAAGAGGGGTGTGGTTTTTTTTTTAATTGTCTTCTGCTTAGCAATTAACTGTAAGTGATTGCTGGATGTTTTTTTTTTTCAGGCCTTGAAGGACACAGAAAAGAAATAATAGATGTTTTGAATGTACACTATTGACACTTATCAATATGATCCCTTCCACCTTTTCTTCGATTGCACTACATTAATTAGCTGAAGTCTAGAAGGAATGATGCCTGAGTAGTCTGGGCTGAACAGACTTGTCCCTTGAGAAATTAATTCAGTATATACGTGTCCATTATTAGCATTTTCCTGCCTCACTGAAATATATTGTGCTGAACTGTGAAATACCTAAAGCAGAAGCCATTATGTTGCAGACCATAATATATTCTGCAAAGCTCCAAAGAGTGCATTTTAAACAGCCCTATGTTTGCACAAATTTTTTTGTGTCTGCTATTAAGGTGTGATGATTCAACTCTGCCCCTTCGTTTCTCTGTCTCTAAGCACTCTTAAAAACATGATTTGTCTCGGAAGAAAAGTTGTTTCCTGATGACATATATTTATTTATTAAGGAAATGTACATAAGCTCTTGAGGAATACAGAAGCTGTTTTCAAGAGAACTCTCAAACCAAGATAAATTAAATAACAACTGCATTTTGCCACAGAAACTATAACGTGAGCACTGTATTTTCAAAAGAGACAGGATTGTGGTTTAGGTTCACTAGTGACGCGTCCTCTAGGAGATAATCTTGTAGCAGCATTTATTTTATAAATTGTTAGATTGTGAGTAAATGTGTTTGTCCACAGGGAAATTTTGTTCTTACTTATAACCTGAAATTGTATGCTGCAACTCTTGTGAAACTGGCAGAGGAATTAATTACACACATGCACACACATTTGTATTGGTTGCTATTTTTTATTGATGTTAGTTAGATTGTACTGCATAGTTATTTATTTTAGCAATACTAAATGGTCCAAGTAACGGGGATTCTTGTGTTTTGTCACTGTAATCTGAGAGCCACAAAGTAGCAGAGGCAGAAACTGTTTTCATTTTTTTACAAAAGGGGCCTGTTAGATTGTAAGAGTCCTGTACAGGGTCTTCTTAGAAAGACTTGTCTTTGCACAGTGCCTGAAACAAGAAAGCTGTTAGTTGTTGAGGAAAACCAAAAGTAAATAAGAAATATTAATTAATAATCTATCTAATAATGGAAAAACATATATAAACATCAAATTTGAGGTCATGAGAGCTGGTCTAAGAATGGATTTTGCACGTATTGGGAAAAAAAAAGATTTAAGATACTTTTGGAACAAAAAGTATCATTTTTTAAGAAACATCACATATGTCCATCACCATCTTATCAGATAAAAAGAGTTTATTCTTAAAACAATTTTTAAATAAAATAGATTTCTGAAGGAAAAAGTTGTTTCCAAGTAAAAACACAAACTCTTTCTTTCTGGTTGGGCCAAAATTTTTACTTCTCTCTTTTCTTAAACCAATGAAAGAGTCTTGTCAAAATCCAAAATCATTTGGCAAAACATCATTTTTCCATATAAAAGGCTTTGACAAATATTGTGTGTTTCCATCTATTACAAGCATAATAATGAGTGAATTCATTTGGCTATCACTGAGTTTCTAATGGGAACTGAAGGAAGCAAAGGCACTCCTGCCAGGGTACATGAAATGGTAAGGGTCCCACTGATTTTATAATGTTTTATCACAGTGGAGTTTTTCTCACTCTTTCTTTGACATTCACAGAGTTGATGTTTCTTAACTCTACCCAGTTCTGGATAGAAATGGGAACAGATTTGTCACAGGACATTCTTGACAGGGAGTTAAACAGCTGTAGAATTCCCTTCTCAGTGTGGCTGGCCAGGGGTGAGGTTAAAAACATACTTAAAACATACTTTAAAAATGTACTTTAAAAACATACTTTCTGATGTATTTGTTCTTACAGATTTTTATGAGGAGAAGGAAGGAGGTAAGACATTGGCCTGCAGAATGGAGTAATTTGAGCCATTTCTACTGAAAGGACTGGTGGAATTTCAGGATTATTTGCAGGTTCAGCCTGCAACTTTCAAAGCTGCCTGCAGTTAACTTGCTAAATTCCGTATTTCATAAAACAGCCTTAGAAATATCATCAAGTCTGTTTTAGAAGTTTGATGCTCAATAACTAGAGGCAAGTTGTGGAAAACCAACAAATTATACTGATAGAAAGGTACAAGATCCATGTCAGCACAGAAAGCTCTATTCACCATACACTAATGAGTGAAGCTAAAAAAAGATGGATATGTGAGGCTTGCAGTCCCCAGTTTCAGCAACTGGGAGTGATGGCAGCTGCATAAAGGAATAGACAAGTATCCACAGGCCTGAACTCTAGGTCACTGTCATGTAACAGGAGCTGGAAAGTCAGGAAGTAGAAAATCTGTGATTCTAAATGGAGCATTATTGAAATATATTTGTTATTTATTAAGGTGAAATAGTTAATGAGGCACTTTTTGCCCTGACTTTTTGATGGCACAGTAAAAAATATTGGCCACTGTTGGGCAGGTGGGGGATGGGGAAAATCTACAAGATTTAAAACCCACTTCAAAGCATGCCCTGTCAAAAAGTTTAGCCTGAATTAATACTGTTTCATGATTAACATTTTAGAAGAGTAGCACACACAGTAAGGAAGAATGCACAGGCAGTTGTCAGAACATTTAAGGGGGCATTTCTCTTGTTTTTAATTAAAGTGGTGTTAATATGAAAAGTGGTAAAATAGATGAGCACCATTTGCAAACTACAGAGAAAATAGTGATTGAAATTTTTTTATAAAGTTGATCTGAGTTCAGCAGTCCATTTTCTTTTCCTAATCCTTGAAGTGTATTGTCGAAATACACTACGGAATGGCATCTTGGATTATGTTAATTGAGATTTTTTACTTTATTGAAAATGTCACTTCATAGAAATCAAACAGATTAGAACCCAGGAGCACACTAAATTTCTTCTGAAGAGCTTACACCAGGTGGCAAGAGGGAAATAATACATGGAACAGAGAGATTGTGAAGGAAAGGCTGAGTTTCAGGTGGAAACCTTAGATTGAAGTTTGTTGTACAATTACTAAATTTAGCAGCTAAATGAGTTCCAGGAACAGGAGGTTGATGATACCTGTATCCAAGATGATACATCCAAACCATTTTCCTTCTATAGCAAAATGGGAATTGTTTTTTCTTACAACTAAATAGTTTTTCTTATGCAATTTTTTTATTTGTACCCTTCTGTATCGTCAATCAACTCTCCTGCATGTTTTAGGAAATCATGAAAGTTTTCGATGACAGAATAATGATGTTCTGAATTTGATCAGCCCTGCAAGAAATTTAGAGGCTAGTTTCTGAGCTCTTGTGAGAAACAAAATATTCCACTGATGTGTTGAGGAAATTTAATGAAAGAAGATCTGTATTTATCTTTCCTTTATACTACATTTTATACACTTAAGTCATCTACTAATCTACAGGGGCAGCTTCTGGCCTGCTAAGGTTTTCAGGAGGAGGGTAATTTCCCTTATTTGGGTGAAGGAACACATCTTCTGGAAAAAAGATATAGCATAATATTCTTGACTGAAGGAGAAATTTTAGGTTCTTTCTTCTTTTTCTTTCTTTATTTCCAAAAGAAAACATTTAGATGTGAAAGTTAATTTGTTGCTTTAATTATAAGACTAGATTCAACCTATCCCAATTCTGAATTTTGACCTTTGATTCAGTATTAGATACCAAAGAACCTTCTGTACTTATGCTGCAGGCTGGAGAACATGTAAATTTTCCTGAAAATAACAGTGCTGGATTGTTGGGTTTACAGATGTAAATTTTGACAATTATTTTGAGCATTTATTCACAGATGGCTAAAGGACACAAATCACTCGCTATGTTGATTTCTTATGAAATCTAGGTCATTTCACCAAAGCTGAATACAGACAAGAATATTCAGATTTGCTTAAATATAAGGTCAAACAAATTGACTTTTTAACTTAAGGTAATTAAAATTGTAGGTATTTCATTCATATTTGATATGAAGTAGAATTCTTTCATGTATTGTCTGCTCATGCTTGTGTCTTCTTATTGCTAGCATTTGTCATCCCAAAATGTTTCAGGATCTGTATTGGCATCACCACTTTCCCATGCAAAATTACAACATGTTCCAATTTAATTAGGAGTGGCATCTCTTATTGCAATGCCAGCAACAATTTTAAACAAATACCATCTCCTGCAGTCTTTTGTGTGCAATTAACTGAAAGCTACAGAGGGAGACCTCATATCCCATGGTGTTCTGAGAGGAAACACTGTCCCATTAAAGGTTGCATTCAATTGTTTCTTCTGTCACTGAGAAAGCCTTGTTCTAACTGAAAAACAGTTAGTACAAATTTCTATTGTAAGAATGGGTGTGGTTTAATTGCAACAATTCACTGTTAACAGATGCCACAAGGGAAGACTATATGTGAGCAGCAGAATGCTTTAAATCTGATTTGTACTACAAGTCTCTAATTTTCAAAGGAACAAATTGCTAAGTACCTCATTGAATTAACTTTTTTAACAGTCCATTGCTTGTCACAGACTTTTAGGTGCTTCAACGCAACATGGCTTACTTTTTAATACTCATCATGCCTTCTTAGTCTCCTTTTGTTTTATTTCTTCACACACACACACACCCCCCCTTCAGGAAATGAGCAATATCGCTGGTTTTCACTTTCCCCTTTGGGTACCGCCATTATCAAGATGTCAGCCTTATTTCTGGGAATTGTTTTGCTCTAGCTATTTCATTTTGCTCAGGATTTGCAGCAGCAACATGTGACACATTTGGGGGTATATGGTTTAGAGCTCATTGTTTTTAAATTGTTATTGCCAAAGTATAGATTTTATATTGTATGTTGAACCCTAAGTATCTGCAACATCTCCTCTAGAAAAATTTTGGCAGGTCAGAATTTTTAGTTAATAGCATTGAGTGTTCATTTAGGACAAACTTCTATTTTTAAGGTGAGCTGATCCTGGAAAATCAATAAAAGGACTTGTGTACATTGCTAAGTGTCACTATCAACACTGATATGTTAAGGAAAAAAACCAGAAAGGGATCAAAGAAACTTTAGGATGTTGTATATATTGCTCAAGGGAAAATACTTCCATGGAAGCAAACACGATATAGGAGAAAAAGAAGTGTTCTTATAAACTCTTTTTTGGGGGAGAAAAATGCTTTTAAAATATCTTGGATAAATTAATAGTAAAGAAGTGAGAGAGAAACTCCTATTCCAGGTTTAGGTCTACTCCAGGGATGTGGTAGTACAAACATTCAGCTGACATCATATCTAACCTGCAGCCTTGAGTCACTTATGTAAGCACTAAACTGGAGAGGAAGAGGATGCCCAGATGTACTCTTGTGCCCACAGTTTCCCACTGACTTGTTCCATGGAGAAATCCTCTGCTTGTCTTTCATACTTGAATAGAGAAATCAAGCAGCTCACGACAGCACTAGGTGTCACCTTGCCAAGCCTGTGACATTTCCTGCTCAGGTGTTCCATCCTCAATAGAGTATCTAATGTAGGAAGACTGGGCTAAATACAGCACTGTATTTTGTCAAAATACTTTATTTCTTAATGAAAAGAAGTGGAGTTATATACACAAAGTCAACTACAGTTGATGTTTATTATTAACCTCAATGACTTCAACACTACAATCAAACACTAAGAAAATTCCTTTCAGGTGTGGCAGAAGAGTAAAAAGTTATCTTGGTCTAAAGAAACAAGTATTTTGGATGGGATTGGTTATGCAGTGACATGATGGGCATTTCTACATACACACCAGGTGTCTAAACTCACTTTATAACCAGTGGTACCTAAAGCATAGGTATCCACTTTAGACTTAGCTGCATTATCCTCATGGCTATTCCAGGTTAACTTGTGGCTGTCAGCTGCTTAAATACAGACATGTAGTCCTGTCTGAGATGGCTGGGGTATCACAGACACAAAGCCAGGGCTGGCAGATACAATGTAAGATTTTGGGGTAGATGTGCACCATGCTGGACCAACAGCTGGAGTTTGGCTTCACAAGTGGTGAATTCTACCTGTAGTGAGTGAGCCAAATATTTTGCCAAAGCTGGGGGAGAAGGTTGTTTTTCTCCCTTCTGTCATATTTTTTTATCACAGCAAATGTGGGGTTTGCTGTCAAGTTACCAGGGTTCATAATAAAAGAGGTAGAATGGTGAGTACACACATACACCTGTCCTGTGTTAATACACTCAGGCATAGCACACAAAGATATATGCAAGATCAATATAAACATGTATACATATATGTTAAAACCTTCATATATAAATATCGAGTGATTTAATCCATTAGAAATCTTTAACCTTTTTTTTTACAAAGCCCTGATATTCCATTTTCTAAAATGTCTTCAGCTGATCAAAATTATTCATTACAACTTTTTCCAAATTATTTCTCCTCAAGTGAGAGATGCAGTTCACCTTGCCTGACCGTTGCTCGCTGACAAGAACAAACTTTCTTTTCCATGCAGATCACTAATTACAAGTACTTTCACACTGGTTTGATTCCACATCCTATGAAGTTATGGATTAAACCTTCAGTGACATCTACAGAAAGTTTCATTAAAGAAGTGCATCATCTCACCAAATTCAGCAGTCTATTTCAGAGGTCCAAACTGGACATTCTTTTGGTCATTTTTTCATACTTTGACAAGGCTGCAAGAAAGTATAACAATCTCCTAAGCAGCGTATTTTGCAGAGAGTTCATATCACAGTCTATGTTTATAGGGATTCTTTATTCACTTAAGGACCAAATTCCCCATCTTTGTTTGCAAAAGGATGTCAGAGGGCAATGTCCTCATGCTGTCACTAATTTCAAGTGGCTCCTATCTGAGCAGAATCTTGTTGTCAGCTCTGACTTCAGTGGGTGGACGCGATAGGAACTTAGTGCCTTTCCAGATATTGCTTGATATTTTCTGCCCTTGTATGTTTTTCTTTAGCCAGGGTTTTCTAATCACTATTTAAAAACTAACCATAATGAAGTTTTAATGAAGTTTGAACCTCATTAGTCAAAAGTAAACAAAGGTTTCCTCTCACAAATGCCTCTTTTTCCCAACAACTACTTCTAATCCAAGTAAATTAATTTTCCAGTCTTTACTTTTAATCCATTCTGGAATCTTAAAATTAATTTTCTCTTTAATATAACTTTAAATTGGCTTTTTCCTTTCTAACTCCCCAGACAACCAATGTGTCAGCCAACTTGGTCATACTTAATACCTTCTTATATTAGTCTTGGTAATGGGGGAGTCCTTCAGCACCCCTCTTCCTTAGAGCAAAAGAAACTACACAAAAGTGTGCCAAAAGACAGACTACAGCAGAGGTGCTGACATCTATAAACACAAACGGAAGAAAAGTGAAAAAATAGAAGTGAAGTGAGCCAGGTGGCTTTGGGGAAGCTGGGTATGTTAGCTTAATTTAACAAAGGTTTAAGAGTTTTGAATGATAAAAATGCAAAGGGGAAAGTAATCAGGAGAAAGGTATTGTGAAAATAAGAGTGACTGGGCTGAGAAGGAGACATAGAAAATGAGGCTAGTGGCAAGGAAGTGTAAAAAAAGGTGTGGAACAAAGAATTATCTGGAGATTCTTATCCTGTACAGTAATTTACAATGACAGAAACTGATTTCCTTCTGTAGTCTTCTGGTTTTGCAAATATGTACAGGTAAGGTCAAGTGGCTGTAAAACAAGATGTCCTTGCCCTGCTGTTACTACTCCAGCTAAGCAAACCCAGCCTTACTTGGCAATTGAGGGGGAAATATAGAAGTGGGAGTTGGTTTCAGTCTGACAGATGACCTATGCCAGAATTCTGGGCTGTTGAGAGAATGGGAAGCTGTAGGAATGGACAGCAGGGAGCTGAAACAGGAATTAAAGAATCCTAAACTAGATACAACTTAAAACTGGGGAAAGCAAAAGCTAGTATCAGGATTTCCTACCACTTTTATTGTGGTCGTGTTTAAGATTCCCAGCGACAAAACAGACACAAAGAAAGCTTCAGTTCTGAAGAGTGACTGGGCTGTATGACAAGAGAAAAATGTTAATACAGGTTAATGCTAGTATTTTTAACATTGTAAAACTTAAACTTAGTGTGAACTAATTTCGTGTCCATGGGGGAAATTAGAACTACTTAGATAGATAGTTCTTCACTGCATCACAATATACTGTGTAGGCATGCTTTCATAAAAGGATGACAAAAGACAAAAATAAAACAAGACTGACTAAAAAATTGGACACACCACAATGGACTGATTTAAAGGTAGGAGACAGAAGTTGGGAATAAATGGTTATTTCCTACCCTTGAAGGGAAGTGCCACAAGCACTTTGCTATTGACCATATTCCTAAAAGAAAAGGAGATGAGCTGCAAAACGAGTTTGCTGATGACACCAAGTTATTCAATGTAGTAAGAATGAGGGCAGACTATGAAGAAATCCACAGTAATACTCAGTGACTGGGCACCTAGGTGACAGATGAAATGCAATGCAGATAAACATGAAGTCATGCACATAAAAAAATAAAAATTGCAGCCGCAGATATAAAATTATTGTTTCTAAGCAGTTCATTAAAATTCAGGAATAAAACCTGTCTGTATGACAGATCGTTCCATAAAAATACCAATGCAATACTCAAAATATTGCAAATTATTAGAAAAGGGATAGAGAACAAAACAAAATGTCATGTGTTTTCCCACACCTTGAACACTATATGCACCTGCAAAAATGTTTATCAGAACTAGAAAAGGTCCAGAGAAGAACAAAAAGGATGTTACAAGGTATAAAACAGATTATGTAAAAGGAGTGATTATGTAGTTGTAGAAAAAAAATGACATTACAGTGCTCTACAAAATCATGAATGGCACGGAGACTTATAGACATAGGTAGATTTTCACTGTCTCATCTTCCAGAAGACCCAGAAGCCATCGGATGAACCTGGTGGGATCCTCAATCTACACGAATGAAAGGTGGACAAACAACCTTACTGTCAGGAAACCACTTGACTTGAAAATAGCTGGAAAAGGGCATTATACATATCTGTTTTGTCCTTATTCTTATCAAGGCAGCCACTATCCAAGCAGAATACAGAGCCAGACAAATCTTTGGTCTGAAACACAATAAAATATCTTCTGTCCATATAGTTTTATAATCATCTGATCAATTTGAGTTAAAAAGCATGATGACTTACTATTTGCATTACACTAAAACTGAATGATCAAAATAAATCCAAAGTATTGTGCATTAATGCTCCTAAGAAACTTTGACACTTGTAAAAATATTCACAATCCCAAAACTTCAGACACATGATAATTCATCTCAAACTGTTAACTGTCTGGGGTAGAGTTTTGTCAGCACCACTGTCAGCACAGTCTCTGTGTGCAGGCCAATTATTTATACACTGATAAGCATATATTTTTAGCTACCTTTCCAGCTGCTGCTGCTATTGTTAGGATTTTGGGTTTGGTTTGGTTTGGTTTGGGGTTGTTTTTTTTTTTTTCCTGGCAGATGACAATAATAACTTGTGTTAAGAAGTGCTGCATTTCAATACCAGGAAGAGCTAGTTAATACACAAAAAAGGATTTACATTATTCTCTTTCAGAGGAGCAAAAAGTGGCATAAATGTTGAGAACCTATAGGACCTTAGATTTAGCTAAAGGTAGATACATTTATTGAATTAATAGTAATGGTGACAGGTAGTTTACTCTCAGCAAATAAATGCATCAATAGTTAGTAATAACAACTGGATTCTCTTCCCCGCCCCCTCCACCCCCCTCACCCCCCCCCCATTAGCTGAAGTTCTAGGCAAAAATTATTTGGCTGATGGCCTGATTGTATCACTAAGGCCCAGGCTCAGAGCACATAGCAAGACTTCTAGTACCCGTCTATGAATTCCTAATCAGGAATCCTATGAGCCAAAGCCTCTGACAGTATCTGTGCTTTATGTAAAACATACAAGTGGCTTCTGGACCTTCACATGCAGATGTCCAGACCATACATAGAAAGTAAGCAAATATAAGCAAAATAACATGTTTTTCAAAAATAACATAGTTATTCATTTTTTCTAAACATAGTAATAAATATTCTTTTTCAAGCTAATTAACCTATTACTCATTTTCTGAAAAAAGTCTTGACATTCATGTTTTGTAAAACACTCCAAAAAAAACCCCAACAAACACCCTCTATAACTAAAACTATTGTGGTGACCAGTTCACCAACAGCCCTGCAACATTATTCAAAGCACAGCATTTAAAGCAAGACATGTTCTGGCAATTCATTCCCAATTGTAATTTTTAGGGGTGATTTTTAATGGCAGGCAAAGTAGGCTACCATGAAGAAATGCAAGACATGGCACTAAAAAAATATATACCATAGAATCGTAGAATGGTTTGGGTTGGAAGGGACCTTTGAAGGTCATCTAGTCCAACCCTCCTGCTATGAGCAGGGACATCTTCAACTAGATCAGGTTGCTCAGACCCCCGTCCAACCTGACCTTGAGTGTTTCCAGGGATGGGGCATCTACAACCTCTCTGGGCAACCTGTGCCAGTGTTTCACCATATATAAAAATGCAATTTGCTGAAATTAGAGCTCACAGGCAAGAAATGTTTTCTGGTTAAAATTGTCAAACTGGTAACAGTGATGAGTCTAATTTTCTTAGTATTTTATTGGCAAGTAATGGAGAGTGGGAGGAGAAAAAACTCCTCTAACCCTAAAACTACACAGGAGTCAAAGTCAATTTGTATTTTATATATGAGGCCAAAAGTAGGACAAGGCATAAAACTCTACATAAACCTATACAACTTGTGAAAGGAAGGCTTTATTTTCAAAATTAATGTACTTTTCCCCTAACCTTTTCTTCAAAACTACTGTAATGCCACTAGATTAATTTTCCATTCCAGCATTCTTCAACATGTTCTAATCTTCTCTGGCATCTGAAACATGATTTCTTATCAGCAAAACTGACTTCTCTTTCTCCCTCTAGTCCTGTGAAAATATTTAAGGATCCCAATCTATGTAACCTAGTGTCTGAATTACACTGGTCAAGGTTTAATATATTAAAACAAGGAAGAAGGAGTAAGAAGCAAAATAGTCTAATGAAGTGGCAGAACTCACTATTTTCACTTCGGAGCACACTGCTCAGCAGCTTGAGCAATCAGGACAGAGAATTTACTTCAGATTGCCACTGTACACTTTCTGTTCAATTTGCTGGGCAGACAAAATATATTTACCACCTTTCCTAATAAACTCAGAGTGTGAATTGTTTCTCAAAGAATCCCTCAGATTTGTGAAAATATCTGAACATGTTTCTTTTACTTAATTGGCTTAAAAAACTCTTGAACGGGTAAGTTCTTGTAATCTGGCCATGTTCTAGCCTCTGATTCTGGGTTTGTTACTGCAAAATTCAGGTTTAGTTTATATGAGGGAATTTTTGCATTTTTCTACATAGTAAAGGGGATATTATTTTATGCAGTGAAATGTGTATATGTATGGAGCACAGCCCAGTGTGTAATATAATGCCAGTTTGCCTGACATTTGACACCAAAGATTATGCTATATGAATGTTTACGTTTAAAACTTGTGGAGGTGTGTGCTAAAATCAAGTGCAACTGTTCGAGTTATCTCATATTGAAAGCAAAATGGCATTCAGAAATCAAGATCAGTGGAATTCAGCAGAAATACCACAATAAGGAGAAACACTTCCATGCTAAGACCCTACACATGTAGATCATCTTTCTCCTTTCTCTGTGGACTAGAATAAGTCAAACTGTGTAACCTTTAGTATTTTACAACATTATTTTCTTCCCCTGTCAGTGGCAGGAAAGCAAACTGAAATATAACTCTCTGCACCTAATGTTTTTGGGTAAGAGAATCCAAAGAGTAGCTGTGCAAGAGTAAAGAAAGTAATTTAAATGCACTATAGCATTTACACTGTGGTAACACATATAGAAATAACAAGGTGAAGACTACCTTAAGAGTGTGTGTGTGTTGCATATGACCACAAGAGTAGTTTGTAGTTTGTTATTTACATCATGTAGCATCTGAGAAGCACAAATTTACTAGGAGGAGGGAGTGTGGACAAAAAAAAATTGTAATTTGCTGAAAACTGGAACTATCTTGAAATAAAAACTTTCCATACTAAAGATACTAATTTTTATTTTTTTAATTTAACGCTTCATTCGTAATTTATAGAAAAGGCTTTAGTGATTAGATAACTATTTGATTACTTTTCTAAAGTCACACTGCAGCTTTTCTTTTGGCTTTTCTTCACAACTTTACATCCATTAGATAACATAATGGGAGAAGCTTTAATTCTCAGTCAAAAATGTGAAAATCTGTTTAGCTTGTACACCTAAAAAGAGAAATTGTTGCTGGATTAAAATCTAGAACTGTGCAACACCAATGTGTTACAGAAATACAAATAATACACAGTAACAATTATACCAATTTCACTTCTTCAGTCTCATCAGGTTCTCTTAGTCTTTATTGTTTGCTGCAGATACAAGTTAGTTAACATATTTACAGTTTGCATGATATGCCTTGATTTGAACAGCATCAAGATCCTGGGCTAATAAACTAGAAAAATACTAGCTATGTTGGTAAGAAGAAAGTAATACAGTGCGAACTATGCTGATTAAATGTACAGATGCTATACATATATCAAAATCAGAAATGAAGTAGATGTTGGAAAAAGAAGGCTCTCCATTTCATAGAAGGAAGTTAAGCACACTTACAGCAGATTGTGGCACGGTATGGCAATTCATTTACACAGTGGCTTGGTTGACACAATATGGTCTGAACTCTTTTGAATACAGAACCATTACGTGCATGAATCAGATTTGGGTGAATAACTGTCTTCCCCTATCCATTTGCCTATCCGTATGGCTGACTATCTTTTTTTTTTTCGATCATTTTAGTACACTTTCCCACCACCTATCACTTGTAAAATAATTACACAGTTCATTTCTACATTCCAAAACTACAGGTCACTATAATGTCTGAGTATGTATCATATGACCTCAAAAACTCAGACGTGTGTAATATTTTCTACAGCTACTACAATCAAACAATCTTCCAGATTCTGGTTTTAAGTATCAAAAATTAATAAAATATTAATTCAACTTCAGTTTTCAATGCATATTGAAATGCTGCCAATAATTACATTGCTTTGGGAGAGCATTCAGAATGGAAATTACTATTGCAGATTTGCTTGAAAAACAAACCCTGAGCCAAAAGCTGCAGACTTCATTACAAAAGTCTACAAAAGTGTGTGATTTTTTTTCCTCCCCATCCTCCTAGGAGTTCTCACTGTGCAGATCTTCAGCACATTTTTAACACAATATTACATTAATCCATCTTTTGTCTTATTTCTCCATGACAAAAGTAACCTGTGTTTCAGAGAGACAATACTGCAACCTAGCATGCAAGGTACAAAGAAAGCAGGATGGTACCACACACAACAACAAATAAACCAGCTACTAACTTAGCAAAAATTCTAATGGCCAATCATATGTGGTTT
Source organism: Harpia harpyja (assembly GCF_026419915.1). Lineage (NCBI taxonomy): Eukaryota > Metazoa > Chordata > Aves > Accipitriformes > Accipitridae > Harpia > Harpia harpyja. The sequence continues at coordinate 94,849,863 of NC_068940.1, read as the reverse complement.
TGCAGCAAAATACAACCGCATACATTTTTCATATATTTCATTTTGTCTTTTGTACTCTATGTTAAAACAGCCTTCTGCAGACTTCACTTCAAGGCCATAAGGAAATTTCAAGAGGTGGAAAAGAGAGACTGTGCAACCTATTCAAGAATAATGGGGCAAGAACCAAGTAGGCAGTCTAGCAAGAAATAGCTTTGAGTGGAGAGCTATAGATTTCTAAATCCCTTTCCATAGACTTTATATATATTAATTTTCCATTAGAGAGTTAGTACAGAAAAAACCTACCATAATCTGAAATAACCCCAAAAGCACACTTTTGACTTTCCCCAGCCAACAGGCAGGAGTCTTACTTTTACCTGCTCTCCTGTAGCCCTTGAGTTCCTAGTCTTGGCTACCTCAATGTATGGATTGAACTGAAAAAAATTAAAAAAACTATTTTCTCACAATCCTCCCCTTCATGGTTTTGGCAGTCTCCTGGAAGTCAGGAAATTACACTTGAACCCTCTTTGACTTCAAAGGCCCTAAAACATCTCCTGAATAAATCCCCTCCTACCAGGCTGCTATCTAAGAGACAGTGAGGGCTGCTGCCATCAGTGAGCGACTCCCCTCAATTAGGCGCTCTCAGTCAGAAGAGCTCTCTCTCCTCTTGGTCAGTAGGCAAAGAAAATATGTCACCACCTGTGACACAGCCCAGAACAGGATGATTTCATTGGTTTGTCCTCAGGGAATGCTGTCCCCTTATCATTACCAGGCATTGTCTGGGATAGTGCTAATAATGCTAGCCAAAACCATGCCAAGGAATTATGAATAAATAAACATTATGGAGCATGAAAGTGCTCAATTCCTTGCCTCGGCCTCATTTAGTACATTAACACAGGCATACATGGATGGAGGAACACCATATTTTCAGACATCTCAATCTTCAGAGAAGATGGTCTGAATCTTCATTAATTTATAACATGGGGTTTTATTTCTTTTGTTGAACTGACTTATTCCTAATTGTCTTTGCCAAAATTAAAGATATAATCTGATTTTCAGAGGTGGCAAGGAATTAAAATGTTTGCTTTCAATGGAGTGTTGAGCATCTGGAACATTAAATCATAAATTTAACTTTGGCAAGGAGAGTTAGAGCAATGACACAGTGAAGAGAAACACAGGTAGTCTCCTAAAAGGAACCAAAAACCTTAGAATGGTAACATGGGACACTAACAAAAAGGCATAAAACCAACACAATAAAGTTAACCTTGGAGCAGCTTGGGTGAGATAAAGTTTTTGTACAATTTTTTGCTGCATGAGAAAGTGCTAACCTTTTTATTACCATTTTCTAAATTAAAATTTAGTAAAAAAGGAACAGCAATAAAAAAGAAGACAATAAAATAGACAGATGATACTTATGTTGAAATCAGTGCCAATTTTGTCAATGATTTCAACAATTCATAATTTCATTTAATTCTTCTGTTATTATTGTTATTGTTATTATTATTATTATCACCATCATCATCATCAACTAGATCTCAGTCTGATCTTGGACTCTGATGGAAACTTTGAGTGCCTATGTATTGCTAAAGTGCAGCAGGAACCATATAGCTGTACTTTCGTAAGATTCATCCTTATTCAATAGCTATCCAATCTACATTGAGCCCTACGAAGGCTTCTGTAATTTATTCATATTTTCTCATTTGTACAGACAAATGCATAAAATACACATATCCATACAGACAAATTGACAACCTTCTATGATTTTAAAATCTAGCTATAACTCCACTTACTGTTGTCAAAACAAGACAAGAACTTCTATTTTTAAAACCCTTTAAACTATCTGTATTGTTGCCTTTGCAAATGTCTCTCAAGAAAGTCAGCCTATATATTGCAGAGCTGGAATTTAAAGGAGGAATGAAACTGTGAAATGGTGATCTTGTTTCTTTTCTTTTTGCAGGTCCTGTACAGCTTATTAAGCAGTATTTCTGTTCCTGCCTTTTTCAGGAACACACTCAGATTAGATTTAGTAGAGTCCTACTGACAAACCACAGTTTATGAGCATTGAGAGGATTCACAAGAGGCCCTGGAGATGCAGACAGTCTGCAGTAGTTGTGGTCTAAAGATGGTGGAAATTCAAACCTTTAGTTTAGGCCTCTAGGCTAATAATTGTTCCTCTAAGTAGAAATGGATGAGTATTACTCTACTTATTTAGTGCACATATACTTTTATTTCTTCTTTACTAATTAGCTAAAAGACATCATTACTAAGGCAAAGCAAAACTATTCCCCTGGTTTATAGCTGGTTGTTCAGTTTTTTGCCCTGCTAAATAAGCATTTTCCTAAATAAGTTATGATATTCAGATGGCTTCTAAAAGAAAACCAAAAATAATTAGGTTTTGACCACTATTTTGTTCCTTAATGCTACAGAAAGAAGACCTGGAGGGCTGTGTCATGTCTTATTTTGCTTTATTTTTTATTATAAACTCATTATCATTTTCCATTCTTTTTCTTAAAAGTTTCTACATTAGGTTCCAAAGAACTGTAACATGTTTACTTGTGACAGCAATTTCATAGCCTTAGATTTTACTGCTGCTATTAGTTATACTCTCTGCAGTTTCCATATCTCAAAAACAACTCTGAGAATGGGAAGAAGTTGGCATTTAAGGGGACACCAACAACATCAAACAAGAAGAGAGCCATAACAGAGTCATATGGGATGACGATTTAAGAAGCTGTTCGTAGGGTTGTCAGGTACCTTGAGGAACTTCTTGCTTTTAGTACTAGGTGAATCAATCATATTGAATGCCTTGATATAAATCCCCCAGGGGATGCCTGAGCCAGCTCAGTTTCTGAGTCACTAATGAGTCATAATGCTTTGTCAAAAAATTGCTCCCCAGCACTTCAGGTTCAAGTAGAGGGAATTCTGAACTCACACCGGTGCTTCATAGGAGGCCTCTAACAAAGCAAGACAAGGTGTGTAGGCAGACACAGTTCCTTTTATTCTACCACCTGGTGTGGCTGGAGAAATTAGACATGCTTTCAGGCATACAGGCCCTTTTTTGGGTCTGAAATAACTTTAAAAACTAAATACTAGTAGAGACCAATGGCTCAGAGTTTAGTTAGATATGTATCAATTAGAGCATCTTTGAAAGAAAAGATAGTTGGTGACTGTGGAGTAGAGGACATGTAATTAGAGGAAGAGGAAAGAGAGGCAGAGAGATGGTGAGATACTTTCAGCCCAGCGACAAGAGAAAGAAAAATAACCTGTGGAACATGGAGGGGTTGAGAGGGAGAGGTATAGAGATTTTACTCTGCCATAAAATCAGTATCTCTTTATAGAGCCCATGATTATCACTAGAGAGATAAATTTTAGTTCTCAGCATCTCTCAAAGATATTTTGTAGGTTTCTTTTCTTTTTTCCCCCAATTATAACTGTGCTTTAACAAGTGATACCATCTCCACTTACCATTCCTTACTACTAGCTTCCTCATGTTCCTGTCACCTTTGGTATCTACAGCAAGATTGCACTGTAGAAAAGCACTGAAAAGAATAATTGCCTATAATTGATAAAGGAAAGAAAGAAAGGTTGATAAACTACAGGCAATTTCCATTAGTCATATATTGACCCAAAATGTCATAATTCACTTCTATTTCTTTGTAAGGTTACATGGTCTGGATTACAGGACAGTTGGAAGTGTGTCAATACTACCTGTACACAGATGGGACAGCAGAGCCTTCCTCTCACAAACCTGCGTATGCACATAGCTGAAGGATAGGTTACATCTCTATGTCTTTCTGCATCTGCCTTTTCTGGATTACTTTTTAGCCAAGTTACTCTCATTTCCACTTCAATACTGCAAATTTTAGTTCTAGTCAGTATCTACCATGTTCAAGACATCCCAGATGTTCTCATTAGTTGTAGATCTGCACAGTTACTGAAATAAATTTGCCTTTCTTCTCAATACCAATACATATAAGTTATAATGAAACATGAAAATACTAACACTAAACATTAATGAGCACTATAGTATGAGTAGCAAGTGATAAACTTATTCCTGTCACTGAAATCCTTCTAATAAGCACATTATAGATAAATACACAAATGTTGTAGATCTCAGCTAGTTAAGTGGTCTTTAGTTTCTTGTGGAAGCAGGAGACATTTATCCAACAAAGAGCTTAGGATAGAGAAAAAGTAAATAGCTCCAGGACACTAACAGCGGGTCAGTGCTTCCATACATCCTGAATGATTTGACAGTGTTTATTTTTGTTTCTAAGCAGTAGATGCTTTCTTGTATTTATGGCCTTAAACATTCACACGTATATACACACACACGTGTGCAAGAGTGTCTGTGTGTGTAGATGTTTAGCACAGTCAGAAGCCTTCTCTTCCTTTCCTTTCTTCCTTTTTCTTTCTTTATTTCTTTTTCTTTTCTTTTCTTCCTCTTTCTTTCTTTCTTTCCTTCTTCTTCCTTCCTTCCTTCCTTCCTTCCTTCTTTCCTCTTTCCTTCCTTTTCCTTATTTTTCTTTTATTTTTCTTTCTTTTTCTCTCTCTCTCTCCCCCCCTTCTCTTTCCTGCCTTCCAGCCTGCCTTTCTACCTTGCTTGATTGCTTGATAGAAAGGAAATAACAACAGTGATTTGACTAATGTAATTCTTTAGACTGTGATTAATTTCACTTAATTCTAGCCACCTAAGATGAAGTCATCTAAGTTCCCTCCAGATGAACTGCCATGTGGATCAACTGTCTCTTGATGTCCCATTACCTTTAAAAGAAATATAGGAGGTGAGACTCTGCTTACAGCTGAAGACAGATGAATCTAAGTGCCTACACAGAGGTGTCTGGAGAGCTATTCAGAACCCAGTGTGGACACCAACATCTGATCAGCTGTGTGGCTTTCCAGATTCTATCATCTGAATTGACTAAGAGCTGGATAAGGTTGCTGAAACATAGATTTCTGGTGCAATTTGAGATGCCCTGGAAATTCCAAGATATCCATGGAGAATCGACAGACAAGACTTACAGAAAACTCATGTTCTTCTAGAGCAAAATGTGGAAGCCAGGTGAGATATCCTAAAGCATTTCATGCTGACACTAGGTGACTATTTCTAGGCAACTGAACTGAATGACTGACCTCTGTGGACTGTATACGGAGCTCAGTTTACAAGTAATCCCCTAAATGTAGCTGTATTAAACTGTATCCTTCTTTGGATGATGGCCTAACAATGCACCCAACAGAGACTTCAGCTGCCTAAACGTGAGCACCTAGTGCCATTTGAGAGTTTCTAAATCATCTGTAAGATCTGATCTTGCAGGCAGAACACAAGACATCAGGGACACAATAACATGTCTAGACTGTCAAACTGGGGCCAGGCATGAGACACCACAAAACTTAGATAAACCTAGATGCTTAAGTTCAGGAAACTCAATCCATCCTCTGATTTTCATTTAACTAAGAGTAGATTTGGTTAGTCCTATTTTCAGTTATGGACAATATTAACACATTGAAGGTCTTACTTTGTAGAAAAGGAAGGTCTAAAGTACAGAGGCCATATGTTTAAACTAATAATATTCTTAGAACTCCTGCAGTAGTTATAGTTTTGTAAACAATTTATGTACCTTGTAATGCCCAAAAAAAGAAGCTTAGAGCATCAGGGTTTATTAGAAATTATAAATATCTATAGATTGAAAATTATCTTCTTTACTTTTTATATAATTGGGACTGTATTTTATATAGGATGAAGTGGTATCAGTGGAAAATTTTGCACTTATTTAAACATTTCTATCTGAAGATCCCAACTCATTGTACAGATGTGAATACATTTAAGCTAATAGAATTTCTGTAGCATCACATTCCAGATTCTCTTTTTTAAATGATACATCATAACAAAATGAAATGTTCTGTGGTGTATGAATGATGTGCTATGAAAAATATATATCTCATACATGAATGCTATAGTATAATGCATTTCCTGATCACAGAAACTTGATTGATTGATATCATTTATTCTGCATTAGCTGAACATGTTCTCCAAAGAGTTTAATTCAATACAGATTCAGATCCAGAGACAATAAATTTTGATAAGTTCTCCTGAACCTTAGTCTCTGAGTGAATCCATATTGTGACTCTAGAGAAAAGAATATCTGCCACTTCCTGCTAATCTCTAGTCTCTCCAACTATGAAAGTTTTTCTTGATTTTTTTTACAAGATGAATAAGTTCACAAAATTTGCCTTCTTTCTTGCTTAAACTCTGTATTTATGATCTCTCCATTAATTCTGATTTCTTAACCAGGTTCCATATTCTGAGCTTTCTGTGTTTCCTTGGCAAAGACATAGTACTGATCCTAGGCAAACTTCTTTTATTTCAGCATGTACACTGACAACCTTCCTATCAAGCAAGCTAAAAAAAAAAAGCCAAAACCAATGTCGTTGCTGTACAAGAGTCTTGGGGCCACTGTGATGACTTCCTACAGGACTTATAACATATGTAACCAATAGTATTTACATGACAAAAGGTTATTCAGGATACTTGTTTTGCACTGTTTCTAAACTTTGGAAATCCATACATTTAGTCTTGCCATCATGTTTTCAACTCTGAAGATATCTACATCCCTAATCATAATTCCATCTGTGCTCCCCCTGAATACCCTTACAGCTGGCAGAATCAACAAGGAAGCACCAAGTCATGAGAGCCCTTCTGTGTGTAGTCAGAGCACTTCTCATACTTGCCACTTGCATCCAGTCAAGCTGAAAACACAATATGGACAACTTTATATTGCCTGCAGTGATTCTGCATAACAGCCTAGTGCTTAGTGCCTGGGTCTATGAAGTAGAAAAATTAGTCCTCCCCAGCCAGCAAGCAGGATTGGTATTAATCCCACACCAATGAACTAACCGTAAATATGAAGCTTGGATTAAAGGCTACTCTTCATCCCAGCCATCATTACTAAATCACTTCTCCTTTTATGACCATAATGTCTCATAACAGCTACCTTCTACTGTAATGATAAAACTGGGTCCTAAAAAATGTATGAGCAGAGGAGATGGAAAATTCAAAAGAACTGAGCCTGTGCAATGGAACTCACTTTTCCACGAGAGATAAATAAACCACAGGTATCTTTCTGTCAGAGTATATGAAAAATTTATTCTTTCAGTTTACTTTTTTTTCACACAAAGTTCTTTTTACATAAGAAACCCCATTAATGAATTAAATTCTTTCTCCTACTTATTTTTAAATAGTATTACTGACACTCTTGTACATCCAGCTATCTAAGCTCTGGGATCTCTTTAAAGACAGAAATTTCATTTTTCTTAACATATCCAATTAAAAAGAATTCTTAATTATGTGTACTATTTGTTTTTAAATATTGTAAATATCCATAAATGAGCATTATCTTTTATCATTTAAGGAGAAAATTAACAGTGCTAAATCATAATCTTTTCTAGCAGAAACTGGAATCCCCTCAAACGCAAAAAACCTGCCTTTTGAGTATGTTTTCCTTTGAATTGGTTCCTTCATTTTATAATTCCTAATGATTTTCTATTACTTTGTAACAGCAAAACATAAATGTAGAAATTAAAACTCCTTTCAAAGGGAAAGCTGAAGTATTGGTTCAGAAAAAGTCAATCTGCAACATTTTAACATTTTGAAATTATTTTTGCCCATATCCACAAATTTCTATGCATGTCTAGGTAAAGCGTTGTTCTAACCGTCGCTGGTATTTGCGTATCATGTCTATAGCTTTTTGTAGCTCAACCTCGAGAAAGAGGTTGGAGTTGGGAATGTTTGGAATAAACTCCAGCAGGTGGAGATAAAGAGTAGTAACAAACAGGACGTGCCTCCAGATAGCACAGTCTGGTTTTCATCATCTGGGAGTTTGTGTGGTTTAAGTGACACCACTTGACAGAGAAGGATGACTGATTCAGTGCTACAACCACTGCCACCCTTAGTCTGCAAAACCAGTAGACTGCCTGGTGCCTCTGTGCTGGCAGTGCCTTTGGTTAATCACACGACAGCAGCTGGCCAGCAGGACGCTCCAGCTCGAAGCCAGCTACACTGATTCACTGCCTTGACCTGAAGTGTCTGAAGTGACTAACAACACAGGAGAATAAGATCTAGCAGTAATGAAGCTTGCTGAAAACTCCTAAGGTCACCAACGTGTATTTAGCATTTTTTTTTTGTTCTTGCCAGCTGACCGGTAAAACAGGCTGGTTGCACTGACAACGTATGGCATTTTCCTGGAGGCAACAGCAATTTGAAAGAGAGGGAATAGGAGTCTTATCTAGGAATAGGAAAATGAAGAGCAGACAGGATTTTTAGGTTATATTTGTAGCTTGCAGTAATTCAGACAGAAGCACAAATCTCACTGTCCCTTTCCTTGCTGCTCACAGTAATTCATTGCGGAAGGAGCCAACATGAAAAATTAACTCTCTCCCTCACAGGCATTGAGTCAGGATAGTCAACAGATTGTGTAACAAAAGAAATCTCTTCAATTATGATAACTACGTATTGTGTAATAACACAATTTGTTGACTAAGTGTGAGAACATCACCATGAAAATATTGCCCCACAGCAAAACCATAGGTCCTGAGATCCTGACATGTTCATTTTTGATTTCTTTATCCTAAAACCACTTTCTGGCTTATGAGCACAACCTGGAGTCTTGCATAATGGGATCTAGAAGACACGTTATCCACAGTAGCAGCATTACTAGCAGGGTATTTGTCTTCCCTCTGTCTCCTAACAAACTTAAGCTGGTTATTACCCCCTTTTCCATCATAAGGAACAGGTAATCTGATGAGGCACACATGAAGAAACTGGCAGGTGGTTTTGACTCTTTTAGAAAGACGTGTGCAAAATATTGGAGACAGTGTGAGAGTTACAGTGTGGTCTTTGAAGTATGACTGCCCATGGTTGAAAGACATGGATCTCAAACATCAATTTGTTTTCGAAATGGAAATGGCCTTGTAGATTGGGCATTTAGTACTGTTTCTGTGCTAGATCTCTCATGTGCTCTGACAGTCTCTGGACACTGCCATTCACAGATCACACAATGATTATGGGCTTAATTGTGCAAAATAGCACCAGCTCCTATATTTGAACCTGTATTTGAGAGGTGGCGGGAGCTGCATCATGCCAGAGGGAGCACTGCCACTGTTATGATAGAGGAGCAGAAGTTTGGACATTCTTCCCCCTCACCCATCCATTCCAGGGAGTGGATTTGGCGTCGCCAGCAAAGGTTGGAGTTAAAAGGCCTTGTGCTTTTTTGAGTGAGAGGAGCAGAATTCAGCATAGTCATCATATAAGCTATCCAAGGGAGAGGGAAAGTCACCCTGGGATGCTATTACTTTGGAAGAGTTTTAGTTTTAAAACATCTGTTTTCTCAGCATGGGAATTAGTATCCAACTCTTTTATACTGAGAGTGGATGAATGTTAAAAGGTGTTAGAGTTGTTGTTCTTTACTCACTGTACCTGAATATTAACGTTTTTTAGCAATGAGGAAAATCTCAGTCCAATAGGAAAAAAAAATTAGTAATGATAGACATGCTGATGGAGAAAAGAAAATGTAAATTATACCAGTTTTCTTCTCAAACTTACTTATTCTCATCTAGGATTGGTCTTTAGGTACAAGGATCAAAGAAAAAAGACCACATAAATAATGTTATTCTGAGTATCTTGCTGAGGCCATGTAACTTTCTGTTTCCAAGTTTTAGGACAGAGTGTTTTGCTTACATCAATTACCAAATCTCTGGTTTTCATTTAATTTAGCATTTTAGGTTATTTCCCTAACAACATAATAATAGGAACCTGAATCATCTATCCCTCAAATGTCAAACTGGTTAGAAAGATTTCAATCTGGTGATAGCCTTAATTCTAGCAGCTTGATAAGAATTTAGTCTTTTTTCCAAAGAGATAACTGTAACTTTTTAATTATCATTTTCCATCCCATTTTAGGATGGAAATTTACCTATCATATTCAGATAAAGCACTGAACTACATCACAGCAGTTACCATTATGTTCTTAAATTCTCAGGCTGATTCCTCTAATAGCACATTGTCAATATTATCCTGTAAATCAGTAGAGTCTATAAAACTGGTTTTCTTTTCCAAAATATTTGATTATCATAGGTGATGATTATTAGGAATAAATGTAGTTTCAGCTGTCTCAAGAGCTTCTTCTATTCCAAATATTTTAAATGCAGAAAGACAAATTCCTGTCATTCTAATTTGTGTTGCTTTTATAATTGTTCAAGCTAGTTAAGTCCAGCTTTTTAAAATATACATCTTAATCCTCTTTGTGCCTGCTTTTATAGTCCATCTTTTCTGAAATCAGGTACTGTATAACATCTGGGGTATGATACATGATAGTACTGAAATCTAGCTTCAAAATACTAATTATTTTGTCATATAATTTTCAACAAACTTGAAAAACAGATGATTTTAATACAATTTTTGTTTCTGATTTGAATGACCAAAAGAACCATATAATTCTTTTAGTAGTAAGAAATTAATATAACCATCTACACAGACACAACAAACCACAGATCACATCTAATGAAATAAAGCTCAAAATATCTATGTGGTTTATTTAAAATGTTACAAAGACCGATAAAGTCTTCAAATCCTGAAGGCTTTTTTACAGATGTTTCTCTCTTACAAGAATACATTTTTGTGTGTGTGGTCCTTAGCATTGCAGGATTGGAGAGCAATGAAGGTTTGCATTGAGCCAATGCTGTACTTGCATTCAGTAGTCCAATGCTTTTTAAATAAAAAAAGTCAAATACATATGTAGACAAGCAGATACTGTACACTTTGTTTATTCTACAAGTCTATCTGTGATCATAAACTCTTGGTAAATATTTGCTCTTTGGAGATTAGATTTAACATACTTGCACTTACTTGCAATTAAAATGTTGCTTTCCTGATGACTGTTGCATGGGCTGCTGTATTTCATCAGTGACATAACATAATGTAAAGATAAGAGTTAAATGGAAAGAAGTCTGTTGTGAATATGGCCCTGGTCTGTTTCTGAAATCAACAGTTTATGGAAGTTATATTTGGATAATTTTTCACTTCTTTAACCTCATTGCAGTTTGACACTATCAGATCCTGAATCTGTAATTATTTTTCTGGTGTTTTCTTTTTTTTTTTTTTTTTTCTTTAAAAAATGCCGTCATTTTACAGCTTTTACCATGTTTGTTAAAGAACAAAGATGCTTTTCTTCTTTCCTTACATGATTTACTGACTATTATGCACCCAACACTTCCAAATTGCTTCCAAAGGCAATAAAATATCAGGATAAATTCTAAGAAACAAATGTATGACTTAGATTACAGAATTCACTTGTTGACTCTAAAAACAGAAAATTCAACATTAATGCTGTATTTTTTCCATGGTATTTAAGGTTTTTAGACTAAATGCAAAAAGGTCCTTTTATTTTGCCATACTGCATCAGTCCAAAGGGATTAGCTTAGTATATAGCAGATATTTATGATACAAGTAATATAACAGTCATTCAGTAGTTCCAAGCCTTCAATGGTGATACATTTTTGCATTTACTTTCATAGCTTTGTTTACTAAGCTAGAACATGCCTAAAGCAGACTATGTTATTACAGACATCATAATTGTACAATGTATATGTGGACCATGTTCTCAGCTGTTATAAACAAGCTTAGCTCTGCTAATTGCAGTACAGTTAAACCGATGCACACAATATGGCAATGTAGTATAGAATCATAGAATCATAGAATCATTTAGGTTGGAAAAGACCTTCAAGATCATCGAGTCCAACCATCATCCATGCCCACTAAATCATGTTCTGGAGTACCTTGTCTACGTGCTTTTTGAATACCTCCAGGGATGGTGACTCAACCACTTCCCTGGGCAGCCTATTCCAATGTCTGACAACCCTCTCAGTAAAAAAATTTTTCCTAATATCTAACCTAAATCTCCCTTGCCGCAACTTGAGGCCATTTCCTCTCATCCTATCTCAAGCCACCTGACAGAAGAGACCAGCACCCACCTCACCACAACCTCCTTTCAAGTAGTTGTAGAGAGAGATAAGGTCTCCCCTCAGCCTCCTCTTCTCCAGACTAAACAGCCCCAGATCCCTCAGCCGCTCCTCATAAAACTTGTGCTCCAGGCCCCTCGCCAACTTGGTTGCCCTTCTCTGGACACGCTCCAGCACCTCAATGTCTTTCTTGTAGTGAGGGGCCCAAAACTGAACACAGGACTCGAGGTGCGGCCTCACCAGGGCCGATACAGGGGAACAGTCACTTCCCTGTTCCTGCTGGCCACACTGTTTCTGATACAGGCCAGGATGCTGTTGGCCTTCTTGGCCACCTGGGCACACTACTGGCTCGTATTCAGCCGGCTGTCAACCAGCACCCCCAGGTCTTTCTCTGCCGGGCAGCTTTCCAGCCACTCTTCCCCAAGCCTGGAGCGCTGCATGGGGTTGCTGTGACCGAAGTGCAGGACCCGGCACTTGGCCGTGTTAAACTTCATACGATTGGCCTCAGCCCATTGATCCAGCCTGTCCAGATCTCTCTGCAGAGCCTCCCTACCCTCAAGCAGATCGACCCTGCCTCCCAACTTGGTGTCGTCTGCAAACTTGCTGAGGGTGCACTCAATCCCCTCATCCAAATCATCAATAAAGATATTAAACAGAACTGTCCCCAACACCGAGCCCTGGGGAACACCACTTGTGACCCGCCACTAACTGGATTTCACCCCATTCACCACAACCCTCTGGGCTCGTCCATCCAGCCAGTTTTTCAGCCAGTGAAGAGTACGCTTATCCAGGCCACGAGACGCCAGCTTCTCAAGGAGTATGCCATGAGAGACAGTGTCAGAAGCCTTGCTGAAGTCAAGGAAGATAACATCCACAGCCTTTGCCTCATCCACTAGGCGGGTCACCTGGTCATAGAAGGAGATCAGGTTGGTCCACGTACATGCATACAAACACTTTCATCCCACACAAACTCACTTACACATGTGTAGTCTAGTTACAGCAAGCAGTTCCAAAAAAACTGGTGACATTGGTAATTTTAGAAACTTCCATTTCATAGAAGTAAAAGTAAGAACCCAGTAAAAATTTTGATATATTTTAACCATCCATTTCAGTAGTAATTTCACATCTAAAAATTTAGACAAGGAAACAAAGCTGCTAATCTTATTTTCCCTCTCCTCCCACTTGTGAATTCATAATTTCCACTTCACCATCTCCACCTTCTTCTTGCTTGCCTTTCTCTTTTCAGAATCATTCTGTTGAAAAACAGTATTTCTTCACTTCTTAAATATCTAGTATACATCTTCATCTGAATTAATTTCTCATGCTTTTTACAGCAAAAATTCAAACTCTTCTTATCTATGTCCATGATTTTGTTCTACTTCTGCTGTAACAACTGTACTAATTTCTTTCCAGATTTCTTTTACAGTTTTATCATAGGCAGTACATTTTTATGGGAACTTAAATAAATTTTCTGTCGTCAATTGTTTCTGAAATCCTTCCTGAACCACTATCCTGACACTCTGTACAAACTACGTACAATTAATTTTAATTTTCATTTTCATTTTAATATGAAAAAAGTATTTACAATTAAGTACTATACAAGTATATGGAAATTCTATTTATGATGGTTTCAAACCTATTGCATGTTTTCAAACTATTGAGCTATTGGCAGGTAGAGACACTAGCAGAGATAAAACAATACATAAATGCCTCTGTTCTCTTCCCCTCTGGACAATACAAGTGCAATTTCAATTATGGAATTTTTGCCTTATATGAATCTGCTGAATTACAGAGAGAGAAATTTATTTTCCTTAGTTTTGCCTTCTTATAACAGTGAAATGCAAAAATTCGTAACTTTTCTGTGATGATTATCCTTATTCCTAACTTTTCTGTGGGGATCATCTTTCAGCCCTGCTACCTGCTCCCACTGTACTGGAGTTGAACGCTAACTGCTGAAGCTTGGAATAAGCAAAACAAAGATCATGGTAGAAAGGAGGTAATGAGGAGAGTATAAGACATGCTACAGAACATATCTCCTTGATGAAAAAGATGTTGTCCTCCCATTTGTAACATTATGCAGAACCTCCATTGGATAACAAGTAATTCATGAAGTCATGTCTTCAGTCAAGTCACTGGTCCTTCACTGACACTGAGAAATTTATGGGCTAACTCTCACAGAATAGGAAAGTTCCCACAACTGGGAAGATAAATGTCTGTGACCCAACAGGACGCATTAATGGAGTAATCTGCAAATGGGTAGAAATCTTGGAAGCTGCTCTCCCTGCAGAAAGCAGCAACCACTCAATATTTTTCTTAAATTTCAGATAATCCCCATTCAGCATTGGAATCAAATTCAAAATTTAAGAAAATATTTGCTACTCCTCATGTCCTCTCCTCTTAACTTAATCAATGAAAATTTTTTTCCAGTTTTGAAATGTGTCACTTTAGTTCTGACCATTGAAATTACAAAAAAACCTTAAATGATAAAAAACCCTTAAATTTCAAAACAAGAGTCTTTTTAACAGGATCTACACTTTTTGGAAATATTTTTCCCAACAGAGAAATGAGTGGAAATCTCCAGCAGCTCTTGTGACAAACACACAGCCCAAGGTGCTTTTCCTTTTAGGTAGATAGAAGCATATCCTTCCAACCTCGGTTTGTTTGCAGGTGAACTGCAAAGCCCTCAGATGCTCACTGATTTCATTAGGAAACTTCTATCTCCCTCTTCTAGTCCTACCACACAAGATTAGCTAAAGCATTCATTTTAATAAACTACCTCTGCATTTTAGCTACATTTCTTCATCTGCCTGCCACTGTTTTTGATCTAATGCAGGCTGAATCTCCTGACCTTTAGATCACTTTGTAAGGCCAAATTTTTTCTGTTGTATCGCACAAGGAGGTAATTAAATACTATGCTAAAGATTTCATTACTAGTCTCACTGAACTCTCCAGCTGTGCTTACCTCAATTATTTAAAATTACGCATGTAATTTAATTAACTTGTGGCACATTTGTGCATATGGTAAGTAACATTTCATAAATGTATCTTATAAATCATATTTTAAAGTGTTACTAAGAACTACTAACAGGTAAGCA
Source organism: Harpia harpyja (assembly GCF_026419915.1). Taxonomy (NCBI): domain Eukaryota; kingdom Metazoa; phylum Chordata; class Aves; order Accipitriformes; family Accipitridae; genus Harpia; species Harpia harpyja. The sequence goes on along the minus strand of NC_068940.1, from coordinate 94,834,783 downwards.
AATGTAAGGAAAAGGCAACCCAGTTCTTACAAGCATTCAAAGCCTTTCCTCCCTCCTTGCTCCTCCCCCAGCCTAACACTGAGCTTTGAAAAACATAAGCCCTACATTTACAGGATGTCTTTATATTTTGCTAAGTTGTATAAGATTTGTTCAAGCTTCCCTCCGATGTGCCCTAAAATATTTTGGTTAATGAAAGAAAACTTTGAGAAGCACATTTATGTTAAAAAATAAGAAAAGATTTTCATTAAAATTCGTAGAATTGCAATTGCACAAGCCAAATTTTATCTGATAGCAGCTTCCCAGTTCTTTTTAATTAACTACATTAAATAAATTGATTGCACCTTTCCTATTTCTGTTAATTAATATGTGCTAAGAATCATTGTGAGAAGAAGAAGTAGGATGAACAGCACTGATGGTATCAATGTTACAGGCGCCTGTCACATCTGCCAAAAAGTAGACTGAAAGTTTCTAAAAAATAGTGAGATACATTATAATGAAGACTTAGGGGAGAGAAAGAGATGAATACTAGCATTTTAAACTTCCGTACCAGCCCTTGCAGAATTGATGACTGCAAGTGGGTGTAGCTGTCAACTAATATTCTCCGAATAACTTTATTACCTAGGGAAATCAGAGACTCCAGTGAGTTTATATTTTTACCCTCCTGAAACTAATATACACATACACTGTGTCAAAGAGATATCAGATTGTTTGCTGTGTGGTGAACATATATAATCCACTACACCATGTATCTCTGGGTTACAAACCAGAAAAATATATACTCTTTGGGGTAGTGCATTTCTTCTTTAATTTCAATAAAAATCACAGCCCAGCTTTATTGCATGCCTAGGCATGGATAGCTCAACCTTTTGGATAAGAGAAATCTCCCTGATCCCAGCAGAGGGAGTATCCCTGTGATCTCACCACTTCTCATTGCTTTAGAGGTACCACAGTCACAGTGGGGCCCTACAACTGCTTCCTGCATTGCCTGTCAATCAGTTAGTCTTTGGGGAACATAAATAATTTCCGTTTTTAGTTGGACAGCTGGTAGGTTGGGACAGGAAAAAACTGCTGGGATAGTATGCAGCTGTCAGATATCAAACCATGATACTTGGGTTTTATGGCACAGAGTTTTCCACCCAGGATGTCCAGCTTCATATCCATATACAAACTCTCCCTTTAATGTGCAGGGCCACCATTTCCTCCCAGTCAGTCAGTCTCTCAGAATCATTTTCTCAGGCACTGGGAGGCACAAATAAGGCAGGGTTTACTCAGGAATCTGTAATGATCTCAATGATGGCATACAATGCGGAGATAGAGTAGATTTAAGAGGTTGATGAAGAATTCATGAAGGCTTGATGAATCTCCTTGAACCCCAAATGTTGTACATCATATTAGGATCAGTCACAAAGTCACCAGGTTATGTGTAGAAGAAAATGTATCTGTCAAAAGTTTTCTGTGTTTTATGTACTTAACATTGTCATTTCACTTTGTTCTTCAGCACAATCCTTCAGAAACATACCTAACTGTCTTCTAAACCTAATTAATCACCTCTCTTGGTGCCATTCTTTGATTAATCTGTGAAATCAATCACTTTTGCTTCCATCTCCCTGTTCTCTATCCTCCAGAAAATTGATTCTTAATTTGGAAGGGACTTGTTTTTTCTCTATACAGAGAGAAACAAAGATCAATTTTAAAATGGTGCTAGATTTTAGTCTTCATTCAGCAGCCTGAGTACAACACCTTGTACAAAGAAATTAGCTATCTAGTTCAAGGGCCCCCTGTAAATCTTTTGCACTCATATTTTTCTTCACTATTCTACTATATTTTCTGCCACTTAGGGGGATGGGTATTTATTTTACTTGGATTAATTTTGATTGCAGCCTTCTTGACTGCATCTTAAGTATTTCCCAAGCATTACTGAATCCCAGCCAAATCACTTTAACTCATTTCACATTCATTCAAGTAGCTATTGACGAAGTAAAAATAATACTGCAGTGCACAAAAAGCTTGAATAGCTTCCTTTCTGATTAGTGTGGCAGTTAAAAACGCAGGCTAACATCATAGGCAGCTCTGTTCTTCTGAATTTAGAAGAACAGATTTAGATCCCACTTTTTTATCAAACACTTCTAGATTTAATTCCTAAAAAATTTACAATTTTGCCAAGATTTACAGTTTCAGTTTTTCAATTTATTCAAGGACTTCTGATTCAATCTTTTATCTGCGTGTCAAATTCAGTTTTGTCAATAACAGTGCTATGTAACACCATTTTGGTCTTGAAAGAAGCCACATTCCAAATGGCACCTTTAATCAGTCTGAATCAATACACTTTTATCAAAGGTATATGAAGAACCATCAATAATTCAATAACTAATGAACCAAATTGGCCAAATGGCAGTCTTTGAGAAACATGACCTACTTGCAAGGGCCTCATCCTGTGCTCACTTGATATGGAGCTTATGGAGTGAGTGAGTTTGGATATCAAATGGGTATAATCAACCCAGACATGTAGATATTTCTTTTAATCTTTAATCATAACAAGCTTATGTTTCTGCATGCACTTTCTTGTGAAATATTTATATTTGTTTTCAGAAAAAGAAAACAGTATCTTAAAGTGTCTGTTATGAAATGGATCCAAACTAAGGTAAAGATTTCCATCTTGGAGAAAAACATTGAACTACTGGCCTATGGTATAAATATGGTGGCATGATAAGAAAAATAAATTCAGTTGGAAACTGCAGTTTTGTCTCTCCATATGAGCTCTTCAAACTATCGAGGACCCAGCGTTCCCAGACAATTCTTCTAAAGAACAGGCTGGTGGATTTGGAAGCAAGTTCTTTGACCTCAGGTTAGTAAGTGGTACATTGTATTTTGTCTGGGCCTTAAGTAATTTTCTGTACCAAGACAATTCTATGTATCTAATTACAGCATTACTGTAAAAATTGTTCCAGCTGTCCAGAAGGTTTTTCTATTTGATGATATCATAACCAGGGTGTTATTAAATCTCACAGCAGCTGGAGACTTGACTCCAGTCAAGCAAGAATCCTATAGAGATATTGAGTAGTGATGGATTTCCTGCATATCTTTCAGTGAAAAAAACTAAGATTTTTAAAGAAGTCATAATGTCAGCAGAATTTTTTAAATAAATCTACATCATCAGTTGAAACTATTTTTAAATTTCTATGAAGGTAGAAGTTGTTGATAACATTTCTTTTTAAGTCTAAAAACTTTCAGGTAGTAAATCAAATTTGCACAATAAATATGTGTATTTCTTCCAATTCACGTTTCCAAACATTGGTAGAAATAATGTGGAAAACACAGCATCAGCATACTGCTAAGAAGAGACAAAATACTTCTCGAACTTTATTCTGAAAACCATTCATTTTGTTATGAATGCAGAATGTATCCTTTCAATAAAATAAAAAGATAGCACACAAAGATTTTAATCTTAATTTGCATTTAGAACCACATGGAAGAGCCTAAGGCCTTGTAGATATTTCTGTACATTTTATATTCAAGTCAAGTCAAAGTATAGTCCTGCTAGACAAAGAAACATTATGCAAGTAGCCATCCACTCTGATTTTCATCATCTTTTTTTATCATCTCATGAGACTTGGTGGATTTTTTAAATGCCAGTGCCAATAATGATGTTATTTTAAAAAATACAACCTTTCTAAAGCAACTAACAATTACTGCATAGTAGCTTGAATGCTACAGTACTGTAGGAAGCCATAGCACCCAGCAAAAAACACATGTCCAGAGTACCAATCTAGTGCAACAGGGGACTATTGATCTTGTCTAACTTCATTTTTACACCTTAATGAAGAGATTCAGTTCCTCAGTTTTCCTTTAAGCTAATGGAAGACAGGTGGATGCCTCCAGGAGTTACAACAAAGCTGTTTAAGTTAGGCATTAGCTAGGTACTTGATTTAAGTACCTGTGTGTACTGAACTGCCTCTTACTGCTTTCCATTGCTGTCACAGGGAATGGGGAAGCATGTGACTTACACAGTTAAGTTCTTGAAGTGGTGTGACTGCCTTCCTTAGCATCATATACTTAGTTTGAATCAGATGGTGGGTGCCTATAAAGCTCACCAGTCTGAACACCTGTAGCTGAAGCTACCTGAGATAGCTGCCATCAGCTTTATTACTTCTACACTGGAATAAGATCCTTACCCATTTCCTAATGAACTTATGCATGGCAGCAAAACATCACATGCACTAAAGAAATGCAGATGAGACCACAGACTCCTGTTTTGTCTGTGAATTAGACAACATACTCGACCTATTAATTAACATGAATTAGGGGATTGTATAGTCCCCATCATTTATGCTGATATATATCCATTTCCAGTGCTATGTTTTGCTTTCAGCATAACAACATTAAATTTTTGCAGGAAGTTTTGCTTTTCTTATCCTATTCCCAGACCCCTATCCATAGATCTTTTCTCTATATCCACAGAGACAGAGGGAAACTTGGAGTAAAAATAGTTAGAGGACAGAAAAATAAAGTTAGGGAGGGATGGGAAAGCTGATTTTGCCAAATTTAGACCCTATCAAAAACCCTTGGGTTCTGTATTGCAAAACAGACCTGGAAACTTTTGAGCACTGGTCTGGTCTTCTGTTTGCTACTTTTTTTTTTTTTTTTTTTTTTTTAATATTCCTCTGGTAACCCTAGAAACAGAGCAAGGCTTGCTTTCAGGCAAGAAACATTGCTTGCTAGAACAAGTTAACATTAAGAAATAATACATACTCAAAGCTGGAAAATGGAGGCAAGTAAAATAGTTTCTTTGTTTGGAAAACTCAAGGGTTCTAACTGGTCTTTTCTGTGCTGAGATAAATTTCAATCCTTAAAAGCCTTTTACTCAAGAAGTAGCCATTGCTCTGCAGTCCAACTGTGAACTGAAGGTAGAGAACGTACATGTTCAGGCGTAGACCCTGCAATCAGTACTTATTCAAACAAAGCTTCATCTACTTCACAGAGGAAAGCTTGATCAACATTTTACAAGACTAAGCCTTTATTTCTTTTTCTACATGTACTTTGGAGGAGCAATTTGTCAAAGAACAATGCTATAAAAACATATTCCTTCTGTGAAAAATACCACAGAATAGCAAATTATGTTCTATCATGACTACCTTCCTTTCCTGATAGCTGAAATTCAGGAGAAAAGTATTTAAAGCAGAAAGACTTTTGAAAACATTCTTTTGCTGGGACATCCCAGGAAAAAGAATATATGCGTGGAACAAATTTTTAAGCTCACTCTGGAATCTGGGGTAACATGTAGTCATAGCCCCCCAGGTGAATCCTGATCAGGAGTCATAAGCAGTAACAGGTTGACTTTTCCTTCTGTGCTCCAGCTGGAAAGCAATTGACTGCAGCATCAGAAGACCTTTCCACTGTACAGCTGGAGATGCTGTGTTGGCACGGCACAGTTTGGCTCTTTGCAAGGACACTGATTTGTGCATGACTGCACAGTTGTAAAGAATTTCACCTAAATTCCCCGTAGAAATTTTGACATTATACACTTTCTGCTGGTAATGAAGTTCTGTTAACAAACTGGCTAAATTGATCACTTAGAAGTTATCCATCAATTAATTTAATGAAATCTGGCTAAGTTACAGAGAACCTGCTGAGATCTGTCCTTTCCTCTTTTCTGACATATACTAGGCTGGAATTTTACTGAACCAGTCCCAGCCTCTGCTGTACACCGAATTTTTCACAAGGTAGCAGATATTTGCGATTATTATTCTATGAACAGCATTCACCCATGACACCAAACACAACTGCTCATCATAATCCTGCTTCTGAGAGGAAATTGAGTGGCCCCTTTCCCTTCATTGAGAAGCTAACCCTGCTTCTTCAGAAGAATTTCAGCTATTTAACAGAGAACATTGTAAGATCTAACTTTTAGAAGTTCTACCACCATGATAGAATGGAGTCTACCATGCCAAAATAAGCACAGGTTTTCCATATGTGATGATGAGGACAGTTAGATATTTAAGCAGATGCATATCTGAATACATGCAGATAGCAAAAAGCCAGCCTGTTCCCACCCTGAGGAGAGACAGCATGCTGGCTCTGCCTTTCATTTCTGTCCTTCTGAACAACATGTCTCTAAGACAGATGTTCACATCCTGTACTAGAGCTAGCAAATGTCTGGTCAAATTGGGATGTGAGAAAAGGAGCTTCTCTGTATCTACCTGGCCATGCAGATTTGCCTTAAAAATGTGATTCACAAAAGCTGATTTAAAAACCAAAAATAGCCTTAGATTTCTTATAAAAACGGGATGATCTTTGGAAAAGAGATGTTATTGCCTGGAGTTTAAGGAGTGATACCAACTTCACCTATATTCACCAAGAGTTAGTGTGGCTGGTCAGTGTTCTCTCATAAAAACTGCGAAGGTGAACTCTCCTCTTTTTTTTCACTAGCTCAGTGGCTAGTACACTTGCTTGCACTGTGAAACTGAGGTTATTTTCAATTTTGCACACGGGAATCTGAACCAGCATCTCTAGGGTAAATGCTTTAGCAATTAGACAAGAGAGTATTTGTCACAGAACTGTGGCTAAAAAAGAATTATCTCATACAGGAGCTGCAGAAATAAGTCTGTGTGTTAGTTTCATGTCAAAAGAGCCCAGTTTCTTCAGGCTTTCTCCCATTTCACTAAAGAGTGAGAAGTTCTAGCTTATTAGGGAATTCAAGAAAAAAAAAAATGTAGTAGGTGGCAAATTCAAGGACTTCTAAGGCCAGAAAGGATCATTATACTAAGACTGCTGTACAACATTACCCAGTACTAGACCCAGTTCTCTCTCTTTGATTAAAGGCAATGTCAGGGAAGCATCCAGCCTTGATTTTTTTTTTTACATGAAAATATGAATGGCCCAGTATTTCCTTTGCTAGTTTGTGAAAATAGGTAATTTCCTCTCTGGTAAAGAAAGAAAGAAGAAGAAACCTTCTGTCCTTTCCATGTTAATTATATTGTAATATAATCCACTGTGTCTGACTACAAAAGTAGCTTGACCGTTGTTAACTCTTTTCTTCACTAGAATAATCAGTTCCCCACTTCAAGTCTTTTTGCTAGCCTGTTAATCCCACATTTCCACCTGTTCATACTAATACCTCTTCAGTGGTTAAATATGATTAATTTGAAACAAACGATTACTCTACAGAAACAAAAGGTAGTGTTAGAGTTCAGTTGCTCCATACACTTGCTGTTTCAAGTGCGGCCATGAGCTGACACGTACATAAATTGTATTGATTATTTTCACTAAGCTTATCTAAATTTTTCAAACTATTTGAGCAGATGTGCTTGGCTACCATATTTGTATCTCTGCCTTTTTTGGCTTCTATATCTATACATGTATATCTATATCTATATCTATGCCCTTATATATAATATTATTGATAGTATATAGTACTGACATTGTATACATTACATGTATCTTTAAATATAACATGCTTATAATACACTACACTACATTAGCAAATATGCAACACTATCAGTTAACCTAGAATCAAATCCGCAAACCTCATCAAAACGAGTTTATCAAAACTCCTGCTCTAAGATGTAACTGCCTAATATTTGAGCTGTGGTCCATGGGCACCCACATTGTCATCACACTTCGCTTAGAATTCTATTTCTGAGCGTGTTCACCACCAAATCTAATGCTCTTGAACACTGGGCATCTGCCAAACCTTGTCAACTCACAAACTAGTACCTACCAGGCTGACTGAGGGTGTGTTCTCAAGTGAATTTTCCCAATCAGCAATGCAAAAATGGTCCCCTCCTCCTTAGATTCCACCACCCAGTAGCTCCGTAATTAGAATGCACTCTTGAGATAGGCAACAGGAGTCAAATGTTCATTGCTGGCCAAGGTGTGGAAGCTCTAACCATGAGGCAATACTGCTTGTGGTGATGGAATGCTCTCAGGCTTTCTCTAGAATGTAATTACTTCTCATGGGATATGTTCTGGTCACCCTTCCAGTTACATGGGATCCACATAAGCCCCTGATCTGGTTTGTGGGCTGCATCCTCCAACAACAAAAGGACATGTGTTTCTTTAGCAGTCAAGGGAGGTATTTTCTCCTGTAGCAGCAGCTTTGAATCTAGTTTCAGATATCCTTCATTCTAGCACAAAATACCTTGCTGAAGTGATGCACTGTGTATGTCTTAAGTCCTTATAGCTAATGCTATAGCATTCAGCAACAGACAGTACTTGCAATCCTTTAATTGCCTCGTAAGGCAGACAGGCAACAGGGCCTCCAGCTTGAGAGGGGAACTTGAGGCAGAAGGAGTCAAGGTGAGATTTTTGCTTTTACAAAGGAAGACTGCAGTAGCAGAAAGAACTGATCTCTGGTTTTAATGGGAGATGATTTTACTCTAGAATAGCTGACCAACAGTTCTTGTGTCCCATTCAGCTTTTCCCAATATCTGTCAGTGATTCAGATCACAATGGCAAGACTGAAAACCAAAATGAAAACAGCACAAAATACAGTTAATTGAGGATGCCAGCAAAGCGTTATCATCTGGATACTTTGGACCATGCCTGTGTGAAATACAGTTGCCTTTTTCACTCCTATTTAACTGAACACGTACATCAACGTTGTTTTGACGCAAGGTACTTGACTGCACTGGGACTTTTCCTGGCTCACCACAGGTTCCATCCTTTTTTCTTGTGAAGTTAAAAAGTGAACATTGGATTTTGTATAGATCTATTACATCAATTGTTATGTTTTGCTTAGTAACTTGGAGGAATATGTTACTCTCCAGAATGACAATTGGATGGGTAAGGTTGATATTCTATTTACACTGAAAAAGGGCTGATTCACCCTGTTTGTTCTTTGCTAGTTAAATTATCTCTCTTGTATACTAGACCCATTGAACCTGGTAAAGTCAGACCACTTATCTCTTCATAGTGCAATAATAATTTTTTTTTATCTGTCCACTGGCTTTTTCCCACGTTTGGACTGATTTAAAAGTTAACTATTGATTTGCAAGCTTTTGACTTCTATACAATATTTAGTATCTTTTTCCCAATAGAAAAATAGAAAAACTAACCTTCTCTCACTGTCTTCTAGTGAATTTTGAACTTTTACTTTAAGACTTTTGGCTACAGGCACTTTTTGATATACAGCAGCAACACCTGGTGAATCCTATCATTCCTGACATGCATCCAGCTAAATCATTGACTGCCCCTCAACTCAGCACTTAGGATCTACATTCTCTGGTTCACTCCTGCTAATGAGCATTAATGTACTAATGAGATGTTTCTTAGCTTGAAAGAGAGTCCATAATAAAGCATTGACCTATTTCAATGGTTTGACTCCATAACGTGCCTACAAACACAATCTAAAGAGGTGTTATCACCAAGTAGCTCACCAAGTTAATCAGAGCTGGGGGAATTAATGGGACAGGTGGAATAATAGATCACGCTCAACATCTAAGCACAGAGATGCAAAGGTGCTGCATAAGCTGTAACAGAGGCATTGAAAGATATCTAAAAGGCAGCTTTTTTTTATGGAAACCAAAACTGTCTCCATCACAGGCCTTGTACAAACAGCCACAAAGGGGCAGTTGCCACATAACACAGCTCACCTTCTAAATAAGGACATGAATCCTATTGCATCAGTCTTTGGGGGCGATCTCAAAACAAAGTGTTTTGATAATCAAGATTTGTGATGGGAGGAGCACATTTCATCCTACATGTGTTGTGATATGGAAGCACGATGCTCTGTGAAAGCAACAGTGTTCTGCTATATGTAGTTCTACAGGAATACTTTTCAGTTAGTTTAGAAATCTGATGTTAAGATTTAAAATACAAATTGTCTAAAACCTGGAAAAAATGTAAAATGGAAATAAAAACATATTTGAATTAGTTTTTAGTGTTTAGGTGCAAGACCAATTTTTTGTGTAATATTCTGCAGTATTTTTGAAAATACCTTCACAAAAAAAAAAAAAATTGGACCCTTCAATAAATATAACTTTTCTGAAAGATTTCTTTTCATTAGGCAGTTTTGGAGGTAGTTTTAATATTATAGTTTTCTTTCAAGATGTTCCAATCCATCCATAATTTGAGTAGCAACACAATATCATGCATGTAGGTTGAAGTCTCCCTTATAAATAGTCCTTAAACTTTTCTACTACTACCAGAGTTTTTACTACGATTAACAGAACATTTTTTTTCTTTCTTTCATTTTTTTTTACAAGAATTACAAAGCTTTAAGATAATATGAAAGTTCAAGTAATCATATAGTAGACATAAGTTCGTATTTTCTCTCTTCTGTTTCAGCAACCAGATCATTCCTAAATTACTGATCATCATCTATTATAACAGAAATGAGCAGCAACTGTAGTTCTCCCATCATGATTAATATAAACCCTCACAAATTCAGCTTTCTTTTATAGGCTCCCTGAAGTTTTATCAAATTGATTAACTGCAACCTGTTAATCAGAAAACCATTAATTTCATTTAGCAGGCTGTAAAAACTTCATATAAAATTCTGCAGCTTCCTGTAATAATTAACCACATCTGCTACATTAAAAATCTCTGTAGTAGCAATACACAATATGTTTGTGATAAGGCATAGCTTCAGATGTTTAGTGGGATGTTGAATTATTTAGCGACACTGGAGTTTTAACTCTTGTGTCCATTCCACTATTATTATTTCGGAAGCTTTTTACTAGCTGTAGAGGAAGATTCTGTAGGAGACAAAAAGATCTGGATATACATATGACATCTTTTGTCATACAGTCTGTATTATAAAAGTTCTCTGTTGGGGAGTAGCAAAGGTTGGTACATTATAATTTTAAATAAAATTAATAAATAGAATAGTAATAGCAGAAATAATCTGACATTATTTGTCAAAGGTCAAAATGAAGGTGGTGGTTGCAGATAGATCCTACATTTTAAATGCTTTTCCTTTTAGTTACTGAAACCTTCCCAGTTTTGGCCGGTTAATGGGTGCTGACAAAAGTTTGGAAGGGAAAGAGAAGTCTCAAGGAAGCATTCTTTTACTTTTGGTACATTTGTTCTGTAATTTAGTTACATACATAGGTCCACACTTATGGGTGATTAACTAAACCCCCTTGCTTTTGCTCTAGTGCCTCCTCTGACTCTCTCTCTGGACATGCCTGGAAAATCTAAGAGTAAGATGTCAGAAGGCAGCCCACTCCCCCCAGGGAGCTGGAGCGCTCTCCCACCTGCAGCGCAACGGTGAACCACACAAAAATTGCAACCAGCTGACCGTTAAGAGGCTGTGGTGCTAATTGCTGCCTGTCAGATGGAATGGGTATCTGCTTGATTGGATAAGTAAGTTGTCTTTCAACCTGTGGTTGAAACATATCTGTTAGACGTCATTCTTCTCTACTGAAGCAATGATTGCTCAGGTCCTCCACAAACCAGATTCAATCTCAGCAAGAAGACACCAAATAAAAGCAGTGTCCTAATCCAAACATAGTGGGCCACAAGGCTCATTAGGATATAAGTCCAAGGTCAGGCACAGGATAAATGTGTAGTATGAACATACTCTCTGTTGCTATACACACAACGTGTATATGTTTGTGTTGGTTTTGGCTGGGATAGAGTTAAATTTCTTCATAGTAGCTCATATGGGGCTATGTTTTGGATTGCTGATAAAAACAGTGTTGATGATACAGGGATGTTTTCGTTACTACTGAGCAGTGCTTACACAAAGCCAAGGCCTTTTCTGCTTCTCACCCCACCCCACCAGCGAGGAGGCTGGGAAGGCACAAGAATTTGGGAGGGGACACAGCTGGGACAGCTGACCCCAACTGACCAAAGGGATATCCCAGACCATATGGTGTCATGCTCAGCATATAAAGCTGGGGGAAGAAGAAGGAAGGGGGGGTACATTCAGAGTGATGGTGTTTGTCTTTCCAAGTCACCGTTAGGCGTGATGGAGCCCTGCTTTCCTGGAGATGGCTGAACACCTGCCTGCCCATGGGAAGTGGTGAATGAATTCCTTGTTTTGCTTTGCTTGCATGCACGGCTTTTATTTTACCTATTAAACTGTCTTTACCTCAACCCACGAGTTTTCTCACTTTTACTCTTCTGATTCTCTCCCCCATCCCACTGAGGGGGAGTGAGCGAGCAGCTGTGTGGTGCTTAGATGCTGGCTGGGGTTAAACCACAATAATGTTGTTATATTATACACCTCTTCTTGGGCATGTCCAATTATTGTTTTAGTTCAGATGAATAGTGTGGTTTTGAAGTAAATGTTTGAAAATCATTGAAACTGGTTCATATCAGTGAGTGACCCCATTAACGATAGCAATCTGGATTCTTTGGGGATAAAACTAAATGTGAAGGTATGCTCCAGAATCACACCTAATCATACCTGAAGGGCATTCAGTCCACCAGTTCAGATTAAAACTGTCTTGAAATAAATCCCCATGAAATGCATGGTGTGGACATGAATCCTTTGCACCCTCTATTTCACTTTACAGATCTGTTCATATAAGGCCACGTTACAGGCAACTGTAGACAATCAATGACTCGGTCAGAAATGTCTTTTTTAACTAGAATCATAGAATGGTTTGGGTTGGAAGGGACCTTTAAAGGTCATCTAGTCCAACCCTCCTGCTATGAGCAGGGACATCTTCAACTAGATCAGGTTGCTCAGAGCCCTGTCCAACATGACCTGGAATATTTCCAGGGATGGGGCATCTACAGCCTCTCTGGGCAACCTGTTCCAGTGTTTCACTACACTCATAATAAAAAAATTTCTTCCTTATATCTGGTCTAAATCTATCTTCTTTTAGTTTAAAACCATTACCCCTTGCCCTATTACTACAGGGCCTACTAAAAGTCTGTCCCTGTCTTTCTTAAAAGCCCCCTTTAAGTATTGAAAGGCTGCAATAAGGTCTCCCCAGAGCCTTCTCTTCCCCAGGCTGAACAACCCCAACTCTCTCAGCCTTTCCTCATAGGAGAGGTGTTCCATCCCTCTGATCATTTCTGTGGCCCTCCTTGGGACCCGCTCCAACAGGTCCATGTCTTTCTTGTACTGAGGACTCCAGAGCTGGATACAGGACTCCAGAGCTGGACACAGGACTCCAGAGCTGAATGCAGTACTCCAGGTGGTGTCTCACCAGAGCAGAGTAGAGGGGTAGAATCACTTCCCTCGACCTGCTCACCACGCTTCTTTTGATGCAGCCCAGGATACGGTTGGCTTTCTGGGCTGCAAGCGCGCATTGCCAGCTCATGTCCAGTTTTTCATCCACCAGTACCCTTAAGTCCTTCTCCACAGGGTTGCTGTCAATCCCTTCATCCCTCAGCCTGTATTGATACCAGGCGTTGTCCTGACCCATGTGCAGGACCTTGCACTTGGCCTTGTTGAACCTCAGGTACACGTGGGCCCACTTCTCAAGCTTGTCCAGGTCCCTCTGAATGGCATCCTGTCCCTCAGGAATGTCAACTGCACCACTCAGCTTGGTGTCATCTGCAAATTTGCTGAGGGTGCACTCGATCACACTGTCTATGTCATTGATGAAGACAGTAAACAGTTCTGGTCCCAATACGGACCCTGTGGGACACCACTAGTCACTTGTGTCCATCTGGACATTGAGCCGTTGACCACTACTCTCTGGATGTAACCAACTACAACATTTTTGGCCTCTCAAATTTTTTTCCTCAAAGGCCTTTTCTATTATAAGAAAAACTAAAGTGTGGTTGATTGTGTCTGTAGACAATTAGGCGACCCAGTATACACACTAAAAAGAATAAATATTGGTCTCTGCACATAGGGTATGTGAATAAATCAAAGCGCATTCCTCTTCTAATCAGTCTTTATAAATAATAATACAAAAACAAAATGCTGATGATCCAATTACTTCAGTTTATACTGGTCTGCTAAGCCTGTCATTACCAGCTCATTACAGCAACTTTCATGTCAAATTCCTGGTAGATCTGGAAGGAGAGTTCACATCAGCAAATATTACTTTCGCAAGTGAGAGTTGCAGAGTAAACCCGGGAGGAGATTCAACAGTTGCACCTTTCAGTGTTTATACCACCAATACCTAGCTATTCAAAATGACAATAATTTTGGCACACTGTATTTAGCTGATACAGTATTTCACAGTAGGTTCACATGCCCCTCCACAACCAATATCAAATATCAACTCCATATGTTTCAATTATGTCATATACTGTTGAAGCAAGTATGGATAAAAAGGTGTATCATAGTGTATTACTGCGAGGTTGACAAGCAGTTCTGGACTCAAGAGGATGTATCTTCAAGATAATAGGCAAGTATTTTCCTTCAAAGTGATAGCATGTTTAAGGCAAAAACCAGACTGTTTAGAGGGACAGTCTTTAGATAGCAATCACACCCGCACAAGATCTCTAAGACTTCTGTAACTTTAAATGGTTCAGTAAAGCACAAACTTTTATTTGCTCAACTTTACCAGGAAAAAAAACATTTTTTTTTGGTTACTTACACCAACTGTCTAGATTTACTGAGACAGTAACACAAACATTGCAGACAAAGCAGAAAAGAGGTGATGGAGGGAGTACAGCTGTAGATCATTTCTGCCTGAAGCTACCAACTTCTTCCTGAAAACCTGTGTATCCTTCACAATCGGTCTGTCATCCTGAAAGCACCATGTATGCCTTTATGTGCACATGCATAGGCTCAGAAAAGGCAAAAAAGATCAGCAGCTGGCAAGCTTTCTATATTTTTAGGTCCATTTTATAAGGCCATTGGCTTTGGGAAGAAACATAACAGTACTTTTGGGGGCAATTTTTTTGTGTGTTACGAAGTCAGTGGATGAGGGAGCGAACAAAACTTGGACTCTAGCTGTCCGAACATAGGAGAGGCCAGAGAAGGGGGATAGAAAGGTCAGAGGGACCTTGGGGACCTTAAACTCATTACTCTGATTTCTAATTTGTGTGCGCCTTGTGGGGTACATCAAGAGGATGAGGTTGGCATTTGTTTGTTTTTATCAGCAGGGTTGCCTTGTGGCCTCCACTAAAACGAAGTATAATCTCCATGGTGCAAAATGAAAGCCAGCAAACCTCCTGCCAAGAGGCAGACAAGGAAAAATGGTTTCTGGGCCCTCCTCTTTTGGGACATTTGCCAGGTGAAACATTTTAGGATTTCTCCACCGTTTACATAAACATGTCTCTCTCCTTTTCATAATCATAGGGGTCTGGGAGGGTTTTTTTCTATACTTTTGTGTTTCTCTGCTGGTTAGGAAAATAAATTGCCATTGCTTTACATACCTTAGCTGTCCAGCTTTAGGATTTGTCTTTTAAGAGAGTATGGTAATAATCTTTGTGTTTTCTCACCAGTATTGTATTGCACAATTGCAGCCAAATTTTACGGTTGCAGAAAGCATTAGCGGGCCAAGCCAAGAGGCACTTTTGAATTTGATTTAATATGAAATTTTACATTGCATCCCCAGCTCTTTGCATCATTACTGTAATTATTTGGAATGTTTTATTTTTTACACTGACTGCAGAAAGGCACTCTCCCCGGCCCCCAAGAACAGTAGTGTCTGGTATAAACAGAATATTACTCAGATCCAGGGAGGCCAGTCAGTCAACAACATGTTCATACATGACGTAGTATTATTAACTGCATTTCATAAATCCTAGCTGCGCAGACTTCCAGTCTAAACTCCTCCTTGTTTCTTGCCAGTATTTTCATATCTTTTTTTTTTGCTGGTTCACAAAGTATTTCCCTTTTAAAACTTGGTCAATTATTTATAGAAGAATACAGAAGGCACAACATTTAACATATCAAACAAGGACAGATTCCCTGCTTAGAGCAACTTTGAATGTCAGGGCTCAGTCATGCTGTGTAGGCACAACTGAGTGTATCATGCTTTGGCAAGATAAAATTGCTCTGGAGCTTCAAGGCACAGAAAAGGACTACACCCTACTCTACCTTCCTTTTGGAAATTCCAGACTATTTCTTCACTGCAGCTGACCTGCTCTTTGTAAGATAAGGAAACCAGTTTATTCTCCCTCTCTTCCTATCCCACACAAATCCTTCACTAATCCCTTTACAACAGTTTTCCCCTACGATAGAAACCATGATAGAAACCACAATGTGAAATTTCTAAAATGGCAGCCAAAGAATATGGGGACCTGTAAGGAGCAGTTGCCACCCAACCTAGGGACATATGAAGGACACAGCTCTTCTTCCTGCTCCACTCCTAGGAAAGTACAGGGGACTGAAAGTAAAAGAAAACCTACTAAACCATCATACATGCAGCAACACCATCTACCTCTCTTTAAAGCAGTACAATGGGGGATACTTCACAATTTACCTTGTATACCATTTAGAAGAGCTAGTTACAAAGAGAGTCATCAGTAATATCACATCAGGAATGAAGAAAAAGCAAAGCTGGGACTGAGCGAGGAAGACTGGTAGAGAGTGAGGTCTCGCCTCAAGTGGATCTAGCTGACAGGTGTAAAGCTCTGGCTTGGAAGTAAGCCTGAATTCTCAAGTAGTGAATAGAAACATCACAGTAAGAAGAGATTGGGAAGAGGGTTCCAGGCATAGCAGTAATGAGTCTTTAATAATGAGACCTTTGCAAGTTAGGCCCCACCGTGGACTAACCTGGAAAGATGTCTGAGGAAAAGGTATCAATTACGTATATAGGTTATGTAGAAAAGAACTTAGTTTTTAAAGAAAATGTATCAACTTCTTTCTGCACTATAACATGATGTAAATACCATACTGTAACTGGCATCTCTAGAGGATATGTTCAGCCAATGCTGAACATGGCACTAAGAGAACCTAATTTATCATTGTTGCTATTTCTATTACAGTTATTCCACTGGGAATAAAAACCCCTGCAATTTAAACTTTTTTTCTGCTTTCCTCCTGTTTAAGCTTAGTGCAAGTCATAGCTCCAGAGAAACCATCTGGGATTTCAGACATAGAGACTTGTCAGTCCCTCTGCATGAGAAACTGAAGTTTTGGTACAAATAGTGGCTTGTCTCCATTTCACATCTGGAGAACTTTATCATTAGGAATGGAACTAAAGCATGAATTCTGAGCATTAATTTTTTATTTGTTTGTTATGATACAAGGTATCTCACATGAGGCAAAGGGCTATTCTACAGAACGTTGGAGAGCAGTGCAAAAATGAGAGGATTTAAAGGCATGAGAATAAGTTATTATTTTTACTTCGGTGGTTAAATTGCTAAATCAAAACAGAACACCTGTCTTAGGTCAACCCAAATTTTAATCTTACTAAGTTTTCTTGTAAAAAAAAAAAAAAGATATTTCACTTCATTTGGGGGGATCTAATTGGCTTAAAATTTCCAGTGATTTTGTGAGAATCTATGAAGTAGTCGATATTCTGAACTTTTTTCATAGCTTTTGGTGGACGTTATGTTTTTCTAATTCAGCCTGAATTTTCAAAAAACTAGTTTCCTCAAAATATATGTTTTGACTCATTATGGCCCCTGAAAACTCAGGTAGTTTTACCCTGTACAACCTATACAAAATTTAATGATAATCTGGCCAACGATTAAGTATTTCTTAAAATGCAGGTGGAACTGAACATATCATATCAGAGAGCCCCTCTCCGTAGACTACTAGTTTTAGAAATGATTCTCAGAGTGCTAAAGTTTAGACAGAAATGATCTAACAGGTTTTTTGCCTCTAATGGGAATTTCCTCAGTGATTAAGCAACATGAATAAATATTAAACATTAGAACTAAAAAATGTTGGCACTCAGGAGCCCCATAAACATTAAAATAAGGATTAGTTGAGCTCTGAATCACTGGCTCTGTTGATAGAGCTTAGGAAAAACAAAGCTTCTTTCAAAATGCCAAATAATGGGGGCACATTTTGGACAAGAGCACAGTTTTTTATATGGGTCTTGTAAAGGTTGTTGTTGACTGTATCCATACCTAGATCACCTTCCCAATGATGGCATCTAATTTGTGTTTCAGCCAAGGCTGAGGCTCTTTGAGTACCTGCAGAGGGGTCCAATTGCTTTCCCTTTGTCCACTGAAAGGGGCATTTTCATGCAACCCTATTCAGCGGGCATAGACATTTCTAAACACCTTCCATTACTAGCAGCATTTGATACAAACTAAACACACAGAATAAAAGATTACAGTTTCGTTAGTGCTTCATTGACAATAATTGTGTAAGGCTCAGGCTGCAAGGAGGAGAACGAAGGCCAACTTTGTAATGTTATCAAGAGGAGCAACATAAACTTCATTCTTTGGTTGCTTGGGTATAAAAAACTTCAAGCATAATTAAGCATGTGGCACCAAGCATGCAAGAGCTTACTAACGTGAGTAATTTCCTCAATTTGCTATTTCTGTGATGTTTTAAGCACCTGAAAAAAATACTTCCTGTTCTTTGCCAGCATTCTCTCTCTATATATACACAAATCACACATGAAGAAACAGAATAATCAGCTTTTTACCATAGGTGTCCTTTTTTTTCACCAGTGCATGAAGAAATGCATGCTGTGATTCACCTGTTTTGACTAATTTCCATAGTCAATAATTCCCCATAAAAAATGTCTGTGAAAATGTCCAGTTATATTAATACCAGAGAAATGATAGTTTAAGCAGTTCTGCTGTTCATAACTGTGGCTTTATCTCAGTAAGAGAGATGTAGTCTCTGAAGTAGGCTTCAAAATACTAAGAACTTTACAGCTTCAAGTCAACACCACTAAATACAAACCGTTTGTTTTGTTGCTATCAGTGTAAGTTCTAGGTAGAAACATTCTGCAGTGTTTTCATTTTCCAAGTGGTCTAAGATACAATCATTACAATAGACTAGTCCTGGAGAGATAAATACATGCCTGATAATACAGCAGGGGTGAAAATAAAATGTCAGAATGTGCTGACAAAAATAAAACAAAACCAAAGTATTTCACTCAAAGTTTCTGCCAGAGCAGTCAGAAATTGCAAAACAAATAAAATAACCCCCAATTTCCAACCCCAAATTTAAATTTGGCTGTGCTTACTCAAAGAGAAGAGATAATCAGACCTTTCTTCTAGCTCCTTCCTTCTATCTACTAATCACTCCGACCCAGACACACACTCACCGTTCAAGTAACTTGGACCTATTCCTCAAAACTGCTCCAGTGAAGCCGGGCATTCTCAGGTGCCCCTAACCCACTAGCCTGGCCTCACACGGGGACAGGGGCACTGAGAGAAAAGTGGGCATCTCTGGTACCCACTTTATATTTAGCTGACTTCCCTGAGGCTTTGTTTATACACCTTTCTTTCCTAGTTAGAAAAAAACCCCTCCACACCATCACGATGCCCTTAATTCATAGCAATGACTATACATTAGATTAGACTCCTGGGTATTTATTCTCTCTGCCATGTAAGGAACCATTTTCTGTTAAAAGCTGACACATTCACATACTGTTCCACTTCATGGCATCAACTTTTGAGCAAAACCACTTTCCCTTCATGTGTCACTAAACTATAACTTTTTTTTTTAATATTTATCTTAAATTTTAAAAAAAATCGGTGAGTGCTATGCAGACATCAGGTATCTGGCTTGTTCATATGGCAGGGAGAAAAAAGAATACAGTGAAATATATACAACTGTATAAACATTTGACATTTTAGCTATTATAAAATCTACAGCATTGAGCTGTAAATTCTTCACTCTCTCTTCATCTTCACTTTCTCAAACAACTCTTGAGCAGGCACCTTTTTAGAGGATGCTCTTGAGAAAATTATAAAGGGAGAGATGGTAAAAGCCAGAGGCCTTCTTTATATGTTTTGGGGGATTATTTTCTCACAATTCATAAGCTGTGCATAACTAGAACCTCTGATTTGCCATAACATGCATAAAGGGTGTGGCTGGAAGAGACAATTATAGGAAAAGTTGCCAGTGGAAGGAGTAATTGATACAGCAGAAAAGTAGGAAGGGACACTGCTGGAGGAAAAGTCTTGAAGACAAGGGAAATAAGAAGAACTGGCTGCCTAAATAGGAAGGTTTGGAAAAATGTGTAAGTCAATCCATGGTGAAG
The DNA here is from genome assembly GCF_026419915.1 of Harpia harpyja. Lineage (NCBI taxonomy): Eukaryota > Metazoa > Chordata > Aves > Accipitriformes > Accipitridae > Harpia > Harpia harpyja. The sequence continues at coordinate 94,814,801 of NC_068940.1, read as the reverse complement.
TTGCAGCAAATTCAAGGAGTGCTTTGAACAAAACAGTCTTTCTGTTTGACCTTAAAGTTTTCCTGTTAGAGTCAGGTCAGTGAATATATTTTACCATGGGAATACAGTAAGAGAAAGAGTAGAGGGCTTTCTGCCTGCCAAAGAAAGCCTAAACTATTTATACTTGACAAAAGGGAGGAAGAAAATCTTATGGAGCAAGGCATTTTGCAGGGATTTAAATGACCCTGTACGTGATTTACAGCTCTGCCACTGATCTATTGCATGACCTTAGGCAAGTCACTTCACCTTTATGCCTTGGTTAACCTGTTATACTGACATAATAACACTGAGCTTTACTGGGCTTCAAGATGATGAAACATTTCTTTCCTAGAGCTAAATCCCCTCTGTGATGTGAAAAAAAACGCACCAGTGATTAATGCAATCCATTGTTCAAACTGAGCAAATGTACTTACGTGTTTGAAAAAAATAATTTCAAACTTTAACGGTCTGTTTTCTTCATTTGTAATCTGAACTCATAACTGATGTGGACAGGTTTGATTAAAAAGAATCATGAGTGTTTCCTAATATGAGCCAAGGAGTGGATGTGCAAGGATCTCAGTGGTAAGAAACATGCATACAACAAATTGGAGTCCCTTTGCATTCCCTCCAGCATGCCTCTGGCTGTAGGAGCCAGAATCTAGCCCTAAATTAATAATTAGCACTTTCAGTTTAAGCTCTCCAGGAAATGTCACAAGGACAGACAGAAGTAGTAGAAAATGTTAGTGGGCAGTGTAGAAAGATAAGTGCCAAGAGATTTATACCCAGCATTCTTGACAAGCAAGAACAGAATATCAGGATTTAAATAACCCACTGGCAAGACCTTTCACATCAATTTGACTGTGGTGGGAGGAGAAACTCTACAGGGATGGCCTGTGTGTGTCTTCACAGGTAATAAGAAAGAGGTACCCACATCAGCATGCATGCGAGTACAGAAAGGGCTAAAACCCCTGCATTTACAAGTGGCTGAAGTCACATATATCGGGTTACACTTCCCCTTAGCTGTGTATGCATTTTGAATCTAGCAGAAGAAAGGGAGGGCCCAAAACTTTCTGATCAACAGCAAGAAAATAGATTCAATTCAGCAATAGAATTATCACAAATGCTATATTAAAGGCTGCTTGTAAAAATCTTGTCTTCCAGTATAATGAGGTGACATATTTTTCCTTTGAGATAATACTGCCAATGTTCACTATATTTTTAGAGATGAGCCTAGTAACACATTATGGACGCATTTTTGATGGAGCCCCAAACCAGCATACAGTTTTATATACATAATTAGTCTCAAGCACGACATTTTTAGGGCAATTACCTAAATCTTGCCACTTCCTCCAACAGGTATATAATTAAATTAGATTTAAAAACACCATCCACAAATGAAAAAAAAAAAAAATGTTCTGAACAACATAGCTTCCAAGTATCCTGTAAATTATCCTAAATAAGTAGGCACTAATTTTTGCAGAGTTGGTATTTCATTCCTTAGTGTTGTAACATGCCACTGAGTCAGCTGGAGAATATTTCATTTATTACTAACAACATCTATTAATCTAAAAAAGCACCTTTTTAAATTTATATGTGAATAACTATTAAAATGCAACATCTGTTTTACTCCTTGATTTCTTAAGTTCTAGATGATACGAGAAATTGCTTGAGTTGAGTTTGTGACCTAAGTTTTTTGAACATTACATCAGGATAGGAAGTAGTTGACACAGGAACTGTGATGCCATAAATGAAAATCTGGAATAGAATACAAAATGTATTCCACCCATGCCTGAAAAAGGTTGACATCTGAGGGACCAGAATGGTATAGAATCATATGCCACCTCATTTTAATCACTACTATATATAGGTGTGTGTCTGTGTATGTATAAATAAGTTAAAAATATATAATGTGTGTACATGTGAAAATATATGTATACGGTGTATATGGTGTGTATACACACTTTTATATATATATATAAAAGGATATAAATGTAGATGATACCACATTTTAAACACAATGTTTGGATCAGATAAAACATGCCCTTGTGTTCTCCAGAAACAAAATTGAGCCTTTTTTATAAAACCTGCCTACTTCATATATCAAAGACCCCATCACAGGTGGTCTTACCCATATTAGAGGAGCCTGTCTGAAAAGGGTCAGACATTTAAGTGGGTTTTGCTTGTTCAAACACCATCCTGGATTAGCAGAGGTTTGCAGCCAGCGGTATAGATATGTTAACAGCCATAGTGGCACTTCTACTGCAACACAGGTGTGCTTACAGGGTAGGATGCAAGTCCTGAAGGGGTTCAGCCCTGAGCTGAATACTGAAGCATCCAGGCCAAATTAAGCAAAGCAGACCTTCCTTCTTGGCTGCAGAGTGTATCAACTTCTGGGCTTTGTGATAAAACAAGTTTCTATGCACACACATACAGGCACACGTGCAAATGGGCAAATCATCTGCGTGTCCCTGGGTGCCAGTTGTCTGAGGCATAGGACTGTAGAGTACTGTCATCCATCAGGTTATGCCCTCCTTGTCAGGAAACCTGCCAAAAGATGCACTGAAGACTACGTGGGTTTTGAATCCTACTGAGGCTGAAGCATGAAGAAGGGCTGAAAGCTGTCTCAGAATATTAGGATTTACTTCTGTATGTGGTCCCTAGTAGAAATACAGGCATCTGTAGTGACTTGCTGGCAGCAACAGAGGCACCTAAAGGGTTAGACAGCAGCTGAGCTGGGATTTTGATGATCAGAGTGGTGCCGAAATGGGGATTTAGCTATTGGTCCTCATTTAGGTACTAAAATAACTTCAGTTAGCTGGCAAATTTGAAACTGCTCCTCAGAAAAAAATCTGGCTTTAATTGTGGCTGCTGAGCAGTTTCAGAAATCTGGTCCTGTACAAATATGCTGTAAATGTAAGCAAATACTGATCCCTTGCTGAGTTCTCAGATCTATTGCAAACAATTCGAGCCTTCATAAAAATACACAGCTTTTCACTTATCCTATATTTTGTCTCACAATAGGTCACTAGCCAAAAAGCCTCTTGCCAGCAGTCAGTTTAACAGGGAGAAGGAAACAGTCTTATTAAAGTTTATTTATGATGACAAAAGGAAAATCATGAAAACCCCAAGTTGTAAGTGATAATTTATTCCTGATAAGTAGTAAATCAGCAGGATTTCACTGCCCACATGGGGACCTGCAGTTAAATAATTAATGATAAATAATGAGCCTCATAAATGTTCACAGTGTTTTTGAGCAACTATTTATACATGAGCTCATTCTACAAACTCTCCTGCTGCTATAATCATGATAACCTGGTGTCCTTACTGCATTACAAAAACATAAGATGATAACACCAACCTTCTCTGTGGTTAAGTTTATATTGTTCACTGCCAGGTTAAACTAATTATTCACTACCTCCAAGGCAGTGCTGGGTTAATATTTCAAACTGATGCATCTTTTGTCATGATAAACTTAGCTCACACTGTATGGTCATGCATTCCACTGATGTGGCCTTTGTCTGAAAAAAATATGGAGAATTATTAAAAGAAGTATGCAAAGGGAAAAGGCTGTAAACCTTTATGTTCTGGGTCACAAACCAGTAAATAATACTGGTACTGGTAGTAAAAAAGAAGAAATATAAAAATACAGTAAAAAAAATATTTTCCCATGTATCAAAGAGTCTGAACACTTGTAGATTCGTATGCATCATTTTTCATCACCAGAGTTTAGCACTAGCCACCAGATGAGTCCAAAGTCAGCTCTAACATGGTAATCTTCACATTCCTACACCTGAGAACCCCTGAACCTCTCCAGAAAATAAATCACCTGAGAACGCCCTCAGTCCTCATTGACCCATGTTCTGATAAAGCACCCAGGATTGTGCCAATGCTTATTTTTTTGTTATTTTCTTTCCTTTTCCTAGGTCCTAATCTTGTTTCTCCTGCATTCTCTAGCTATTATCTCATGAATTTCATGGGAAGCAAGATCAGGAACTTCAATAGTTCAAATCTGTTGTGCTGTTCATCTTTTGTTTCACTTCAGAAGCATCCAGCATGACTTCACAATGACCTGACCTACTGGGGCTGAGGGTAATGATCACAGTTTGCTTTGCTTTTGGTCTACCAACATCCCCAACACACAGTCATTCTATATGTACAAATTATTAAATTCAGCAGTGAGTTGGTGTTCAGAGCCTTATGAAAATCCACCCTTTTAGCTGGACTGTCATGCTCAGAGATACTTTTGGCTTTTGGAAAGCTTTTGAAGTAGCCCCTGGCCATTAACAATCAGGCTTTAGGGTGCTCGTGCAGAAGGTAATGCACGACACCCCGCTGTCAGGTATCTGGTATGGTGCACTGCCTGCACACATGTAAATTCAAGCTAGCAAACTGCATGGCCACTCTGTTATTCTCTATGCTGCACACTTGAAATCGATTAAAAATACAAATGAGAGGTGAGAAGAGAACTTGGCCCAACTGGTTTTTTTTTTCACTTTGAGAGGAAAGGAAGGGTGTGGGTGCAGAGAAAATAGAGAATGGTATTTTAAAAAAAATAGCACATACTGATTCACAAAGTCATATTTTATAAGAGGAAACAGAAAGAGGGAACAGAATGCATTGAACAATTTCTTTAAAAAATAGAAAAGCTAAAACTCAAAAAACAACAGCCCAGACCACATCTGATGTATCAGGCTCTGCCTGAGCAGGGGAGAGCAGCTGTGAGGTGACAAGCAGAAGCCGCATCTCTTGGAGGGCGGGTGAGCAGCACCGCAGGGAGCTGGCTGGAGCAGGGCATGGGGGCAGCCACCCCGACGGCTGCCTGCCTCCCGGCCCGAGAGGACTCAAGCTCTTCCACAGCCGCAGCAGTACCTGTCCCCTGGGGAGGACACAGGGCAGGCAGCAAGGCCGCCCAGCCCAGCCCCTGCGGGGACACCCTCAGCGCCTGGGCAGGAGGCGGGGGGAGCAGCCGTACAGAGCTGGCGGCCCCTCACAGCCTGCGCCGGGCATCACCCGGGCACCAACAAACCACACCGTGTTTCATTATGTGGCGTTGAAAGGCAACGCGCTGGGCCTGTTGTTTGCAGGGAGGGCGGGGGACAGGGGGGCACCAGCCTCCTGCTGTGCAGTCACCCCTCCAGCCCAGGGCCTGCAGCTCCTCAGGCCCTCCGGCCCCTTGGCCTCCCTGCTCCTTGGCCTCCCTGCTCCTTGGCACCCCTGCTCCTCAGGCACCCCTGCTCCTCAGCACCCCTGCTCCTTGGCCTCCCTGCTCCTTGGCACCCCTGCTCCTTGGCCTCCCTGCTCCTCAGCAGCCCTGCTCCTCGGCCTCCCTGTGCTCAGATTCCCTGCCAGGAGTGCCCACAGGTCATACAGCCCTGCCAGGGGTCACAGCTCCTTCTCCACAAACAGCCTCTTGAGACTGCCCTCTTCCGCAGCTACTTGCCCTATCCAGTGTCCTCTGTCTGGGTTCCAGAAAAAGTTTAGTGTCGTACTTGCCTAAACCTGTAGACTTTCCTGCTCGCATTTTCCTTCCCAGCTAACCAGATTGTCATTACCGTAGTCTCAGGTCATAGTCTTTCTGAGCAGAGAGAAAAAACTGACATCTTTTCTTGCTCTGCATTCCTGGGAATGGTAAACATCCTTCAAGACCTCCTTGCATTGTTAGAAGGGAGACATAGGCACTCTGTGCATGTGTTTTTGCTATGGTAAGAGAGATTAAATGTTAAACTGTTTTGTTTCTTAAGGCTTGTTTGTTTTAAGAGCAACTTCTTTTTTTTTTTTTTAGGTTTCATTGAATTTCATCCACCTAGGAAATAAGCGCTTGAACCCAAAATGAACTCAAAACAAGGAGTCTCCTTCCATGTATTTATGACTTGATAAGTGTGGCATTTTTTCTGAGTATTATTGGTTGTACAAATTCTGTAAGTAATTGTGTGTAGATTAAAAAAAATGGAAAAAAGGAGGTTTATTACTATACTGTTACTCCAAAAAGCCCAGTTTTCCCATCTCAGCCAGCATGCAGTGAGTTACCTTAGAGAAATAAAAAAATGAAAAGACAGGCATTCAAAATAAACCACATAACAAATAAGTTATATAACTGTCACCTGACAACATTTGTTTCTTGACACTGCTGATTTTTGCAAGAGAAAGAATTGCTTCCTCTGGGACAGACTTATATTTTAAAAAGATTACTGAATTCAGGTTGCACACCCTATATCTGTAAAACCACACTTGACATCAGCAGTCCAGTGTTCAGAGGAGATGCTTAATAAAGTCAATGGATCATAAGGTGACTTTTCATACTGATGATGTTGAAATATAAGTTCACGGTATTTATTAATGGCCCACAAGAAATTAGAGAGAAGATAAATTTATGAAGATATATCTTCTGTTTGTAAATATGTGAGTGTATATATATATGCACATGCACACATATGTATACATATATATGTTTGAATACACAGTTGTATATACATAGCTACCTACATATCTGTGAGCATATATACATTATTAAAAAGTCTGCATTTGATTTTTTAACTCAGAATTATTCAGAGTTAGGATTCAGTACTCTTAAACTGATAAACCACTGGGGGAAAAAGTGCTTTTGAAAGGAGGGGAGGAGGGTCAAATAGCTTTGCACTTCTCGATCAGTGTGGGAAAGTTGCTGACACTCATCTGAGTGAAGTAACTTGTAAGGAAGACTAGCCCTGTCCCTAGGTTTGCTGAATTGTAACATGAAAATTGGTTCTCTCAAACCACATTTTGTGCTGGACTAGGAGCACACAAAGTTTAGTTACAGAATGTAACCTGAAGGTCAGTAACTCCCATCTGAGAGGTGGTAACTTAAGACACATTGGCCTGATCACTCAGTGAACAGCTAACTCCATGGCAAATTTGTTGCATAGAAGCATGAGAGTACCACCCCATGTCAGGCCATAATGAGCAACACAGAGTCCTTTGGGAGAAATTGTAGGAGATCTTTCAATTAAATAATTGCTATCACAAAGTGAAAAGTTTCTTCCCGTGGCTTTAAGTCATGAAGAGCAAAAGGCTTACCTTCCTTCAAAAATGAGCCTTCCTAGCTAGCATTACTGCAGATGTTCCCATATGACAGCTACCTCTTCTTGGAATCCTGCTAAGCCCTTGGCCTCAGGAAGATTTTGTTACAATGGTTTTCACAGGCTAATAAAGAAAAGGTATTTTCTTAAATAAGTGTTAGATCTGGTGTCTTTCATTGAATGCCCCTTGTTCTTTTATTGTAAATGACTTTATTGTAAAGACTGAATGAGAGCTCCTGATTTATTTTCTCGATATCATTCATTACATTAGTCACCTTTATCTGGTCTCCTTTGATTTGTCACCTTTTTTAATAAGTTCCAATGTTTTAAATACTTCCTCATACAGAAAGCTTTTGAACCTCTAATTGTTTTTGATGTTCATTTCTGAACTCTATTTTGCTGTCCATTTCTGCATGTAAAATGTTACCAGCACTGCAGACAGTCATCTAGTTGAAAGCAGATCACTGATAATTTTAGTATTGTTCTGCGTGCTCTCTCTCAACATCCAAGTATTTTTGTTCATTGCTTTAAACTAACAGACATACCCTCCTGGTTTTGTTGTGCACTTGGACCTGTAGGCAGATGCTTTCATTATGTTCTCTATTAGAATAGGTAAGCCAGTCTTCAGAGGGGTTTTAGCCAATTCCACTTGTTTAACCTGAAATCATAGTAGGGCTACATGCAGCAACAATCAGGACAAGGGATGGTGAAGATAGTAGATGAGGCAGCAATATGATTCTTCTCTCAGGACATCAAGAGTCACGTCATCACATCACACTGCACAATGACACTGGGAGAAGAGGAAAAAGGAAGAGGGGAGGCAACCTGTAACTACTGCCCTGCTTATGGTGACCAGCAAGTATAAGTGCTGAAACACATATTGACAAAATCATTATTATTTTTCACTAAAAGCTATATTCCCCTTCCTGCTTTGGTGAGGAAAGAGTCCTCATGGAGACCCCTTCTGAAAAGGCATTCAAACCAGAGGCTGTCATAACTGGAGTGCAAGGGCCATGGACTTGAATTTTACTGTTACCTTGACCAGCAGTACCAGAGCATGTTCAGGCATTTGCTCCTCAGCACAGGGACATGGACATCTGGCTTCTCACCCACGGCTGCCTGGAAGACACTGTCAGCACAGGTATTAGGACCACAGGACACAGTACTTGCTGGGATCCCTCCCTTCCCAAGGCAGTCCTGCCCTCTGAGGATTTCAGAGCACAGTGCTGTTTTCTACAAAAAGCTTCTTCACAACAACACTTATGATTCTGAAGGATTTTCCGCTAACTCTGTGTGCATTAACTGCAAGATATGAGTGGTGAAAAAGCTCCCTGCTGTATCTGCTGTTACTGTAAGACTATATATTAAGACTCTCCTAAGCATCACAAAGATATTTCCTCTTTACCATGTGAATAATGAAAAACAGACAGATGTCTGCTATTAAGGGAAACCACTTGGTGGAGGTTTCTTGTGTTTGGTGAACTGAGAAATAGAAGCTATTCCCCACACCACCAGCATTATCTCACTGAAAAATCATAGAATAGCAACAAACTATTAATTATCTTTCCTTACTGTAAACGACTGAAATCCCTCTGTAAATGTTTTTGTTTTATAATGATAAACATTTCTGTCACATAGTTTGTATAATTTATCATTTTTCAATTCAAGGGACCATCTCGTTTTCACTAGGAAACAGTTTATAAAAATACTTGAGAGTGAAAGATTGCTAATAAAGTTTTCAAAGTACACTCTATGTTTTTCAGGTTAAATAGTCGCTCAGTATTTGTGGGATGTTTGCACTGACGTTCAGACTATGTCAAATTATGCAGCTAAACTGTTTCCACAAAGGAACTGGGGGAAAAAAAACGTGGACTTGGGAGCTGTCCAATGATTCTCAAATTAGCTTCTGTAAAAGAAACTTAAACCTGTAAAGAAAGGTTGTTGGAAGCAGCTTTATGGGATGAAAAATGGGAAAGAGATAATTAAGATGCTCTTTTTATGTTCATTCCCCAGGTTAATCATATTATTTTTAAGTAATATAAGATGAGAAACCAAGTATTCTTTCTTCATATTTCTCGTGTTCACATGACAGAAGGCAACAGTATATAATAAACAAATGTATCATATACATCCAGCTTCCTCAACAGCTCTGTGACTATAGACCCATAAGCATCTTCTAAGATTCCAAGTTTCTTGAGAAACAACACTCCTAGTGTTTTTTCAGCTATGAACCTGCAAAAAATAAATCTCTTTCTTCAATGTAATGATGGGATTATTTTTTTTAAGATCTTTGACTGAACAGGGTTCCTTCTACCTCAAAACCATCTTTCATATTGCTAACAATGTCCAGTCAATTATCTTGTGACATTGAAGGACTGCACTGAAAAGAGAAATTCATTTGAAAAGACAGTTTTCTATCTGTATTTCCAAGATTCCTATGCTATGTCTTCAAAACTATCTAGAATATCAGTTTTGTAAAAGACAGGTTGTGTTTGGCTTGTAATGAAGCTGTAATGGGTATTCTTTGTGCACCTGCAACCTAAACTTTTGAACTCAAGGATTAGGATACGCTCTTCAAATATTTCTTACCGAATATGATATTTTTTCCAGACCAAATTTTTAAATATGAAAAATTAGGTTGTAATTTTTTTCCTTTTTTAAAAATGTTTACAAGTAAGCAAAGTTAAGCAAACTTAGCTCTCATAATAGGTATAACTCAGCTGTTCCAAGATCTCTTCTGTATAGGTTTCCTGTTACTACTCTTTTCCCATAATGGTCTCATATTTCCTACACGTTGGATTCACAGAATTTCAATAAATTTATCTATCAGGGGAACTTGACTCTACTTATGGAGGTAAAAACAGAGACATGCAGCAATGAAACTGTATTTCCATAGTACTACAACAGCTGTGAAGGACAGAGATTAATATCAAATTGAGACAAAATAAAAGCTTTTGCTTGCAGAATATCAGTACCTAATAATTTAGTATTTTATACTAAAATCAAAGCTGAGTGTCATGGCATTCCTGAATTGTTACCACTTATTTTCAGTCAAGTATTCTGATATTTGATTTCCCATCTCAGTATGAAACAAAAAGATTTCCGAACATTTGTAGGCATTTTAATGGAAATGCAGATACCTACTTGACATACAACACATTACTGATCACAGTCTCCATCTACCCTGGAATTCTTATTATTGTATTTACACAATATATCCTGTCCTTTTTCTTAGTTGCATCTCACACATTGCCTCTTATTGGTTCAGTTCCACATAATACAAATGCAAAGACCATTTTATCCAGAGATATGCCCAGAACAATTTAACCTTGCACATATAAAAATTTGAGTGGCACTTGTTGTGCCACTACAAACCTCATGAGCAGAATTAACACACCCCCCTCAAAACCACAACCAAAATGTAACTGACCGAATCATATTTAAGCTGGTGGATGTTGTGAAATCTTACACCTCATTGTTTTTTCCTCATGTGATACTGATAACAAGAAGAATGTACATAGAGGCAAGAGAGTTGTTTCCACCAAGTGTGACAGTGTAGTGCACAATTTTAACTGGTGATCACCTTCACTCCTTGATGACTGTTGTTTTGCCACGCATAGTCTTGTATAATTGCTTGCACACCATAGAGACACTGCCAGGAACAAAAAGAAAAAGAAGGGAAATATCCACAGTAAATAATATGAAGCCTTTAAATAATGACAGTGTCATGTTTCTTGTGAGATTTAGCCATGATCTGATATTACTAAGCTCAAGCCAGACAGTCAAGACTTATGTTCAGACAGCAATGTGTCCAAACACATGCTAATGGAATGATTTGAAAATTTGCATTTATCCTTTTTTGTTGTGTACTTCTGTAGTTCACAGATTTTTTCATGGGATCCAAAACTTCTTACTTACTTGATTTATAACTAGCTCATACATGCTCCAGCACTTTGCAAAGCAAACCACGGATATAATGAAGAAACACTCAGAGTGCTGGTCTATTCTTTGTAAGTATACATGGGTAAAGCATAATAATAGTGAGGTTATGCTTGTTCTCAACTCACAATGGTGAGCGTTCAAGGAATTGCCAGGTGAAGTATTCTTAATCATTTCCCCCCCTCTTGCCCTCACATAAATGAGAATACTGAAAAAACTACTAGCTTCTCAAAGCTTTCATTACCCATGTCATGTGTGATGACATAAGAAAAAATTCTTTGATCTTGTGAGAAGAGAAAAAAAAAAACCCTAAATTGAATGTGAATTGAAGTATGGGAGACCTCACATGGCTTTTTAAAAAGGCAAAGGGTTCCTGAGATCACCCATTTTATCCATTGTCAAGAAAGGCCCACCTCTATCTTGGAAGCCACCTTTTTCTGGCATAAATGATAAGATATCATCTCAGACAAACCGGGTAGGTTTTCAAAGGGATGTGCAGGAGGTTCACTAACAATTGCCTGTATTTGTCAATGGGTAGTTAATAAACACACTGCTTTGGAAATTTACCTCTGCGTGTCCACTCTTCTTCTAGCTGTACAATGGCAGCAGCGAGTTTTCTAAAGGAGCTCCACCCAGCAGGCCTTTCCAGCTGGGAGGGCAGGAGGACATCTGTCTCCAGAGCCAGTGTCAATCATATTCTAACAATCAGTGTTTCTCCTCAGCTGAATTTATTATTTGCACTAAGTGATCTGTTTCTCTCAGCTAGTCTTCTAAACTCCCTTTTCCAAGGTTACTGCATATGAGATATAAAAGTCTGTCTCTTGCATTACTTTTTTTTCCTAAAAGGTTTTTTATCATTGAGACACTGAGTCACATTCTTTATATATGAGGTCCCAGATTTTTTCCTGATGGCTCTTCAGTGCTTTTACCCAAGAATATCTCTGCCTGATTTGTCCCTTGGTCTAATGCCAATCTCACTCTAATTGTGTTTCCTCTTTTCTTTTGCAATAAGACTCCTTTTCATGAGAAGGGTCTGATGTTTATTGCATACTCTCTTAAGCAGAGACCTCATCATTGAGTGTGTTTGTGAAATGCCACATGTACCAAACAGTAAAACAAGAAATTATTAAACATAAAATAACACGCTAAGTAAAAATGATAAATTGAAACATGCCTTGAACAGAAGTATGATTTATAGCTTCTAGAGTAACCTAAAACCAAATCCAGTTGTCATGTGTTTATCTATATTAGTGAGTTGTTATGCCTATTTAATTTACTCTTCCAATATGTTTATTAGAGGTATTTTGCTCTGTATTGTATGTACTATCATGTGCAGCCAAAAAAAAATCTTACATTCGTATTTCAAATATAATTTTTCATATTATGTCTCTCCACATTCCAACCTGAAATTATCAGAAACACTTAAAAACAGAAGATATGAACACTTCAGGGGTCCTTAAGACAGGATTTTTACCTGCATAGAGAGGCTAACTGGGAATTTGACATGTAAGTTAGCAAAGAGGTTGATGTCAGCTTCCAAATTAACTTCTTTGCAGAGGTAAGACTCTAATTTCCAGTTTAGGTGTTCTCAAACTTATGCCCACATGTTGAATTTTAAAACACCCACAGCTGCTTTTGCTTGGCTCCATCTAACAAGGGCTCCTGCCAAGCAAGATACTGACTGCAAGCAGGTAAAATTGCATATAATATATGCCTTCATAAATAGCAGCAGGTCATCATATGATACTTATGTTTATATTTACTGATGTTTGAAGAATGATTCGTGATTGTATTCACACCATCCTAGAGGCCAGGAGCCTTGTTTCATTACATTTATACTTTTTATTACATTGTAGTAACGTGCAGCCTTTATCTTTAAACTGCTTTCAACCAACGTTCACTCTAAAGTCTGTGCACAGGTCTGTCTAGTGCTCCAGCCACCTATGTAGGAAAGGGCTGATAATACACATCTGAATAATCTGCCTAACTGGACGGCCTGCAAGCATGAAAATCTTTGCAAGACATTAGTGATCCGGAGGCAAATGGAGATTAAGCCTCCTGCTAGAAATAAATATGTACATTCATATTTGACTTCAAATTTTTCACATGCACAGTTATCTGACTATGCTTTCTTTTTTCTGTACTTTTGCTTAGGTATTGTCACAAAATACTGGATGGTAAATACAGCAGCTAAAATCAACTATGTTGTAGTCCCTTGGCCTTAATGTAATATTCATTGTTAAAATAGCAAAATCAAACACTTCCACGGATCTGATGGGCAGGAAGTTCCTGCTGGTATTTTTTTCCATAAATCCTTTTCTTAATTTTTTCTTATTCACCCCTACTGCAACCTCTTTTATTATGTTAAATATTTCCTCTCCATTTTGATTGTTTACACAGGATTTTGTAGAGTTACTGTGTCTTTCATTGCTGGTCATTTAGCCCAGCAACAGATATTTCAGCTCATTCTATGCATTATTCCTCCTCTTTGTGTGCATTTTCTTTTTATTCTAATTTTCCAACACAATAGGGATTGCTTTTGATGCTGTCGTGGTTTAACCCCAGCCAGCAACTAAGCACCACGCAGCCGCTCACTCACTTCCCCCCACCCAGTGGGATGGGGGAGAAAATTGGGAAAAGTAAAACTCGTGGGTTGAGATAAGAACGGTTTAATAGAACAGAAAAGAAGAAACTAATAATGATAATGATAACACTAATAAAATTACAACAGTAATAATAAAAGGATTGGAATATACAAATGATGCACAGTGCAATTGCTCATCACCTGCCAATCAATGCCCAGTTAGTCCCCAAGCGCCGATCCCCCACCCCCACTCCCCCCAGTTTATATACTGGGCATGACGTCACATGGTATGGAATACCCCTTTGGCCAGTTTGGGTCAGCTGCCCTGGCTGTGTCCCCTCCCAACTTCTTGTGTCCCTCCAGCCGTCTTGCTGGCTGGGCATGAGAAGCTGAATAATCCTTGACTTTAGACTAAACACTACTTATCAACATCTGAAAACGTCAGTGTTATCAACATTCTTCTCATACTTAGCTCAAAAACATAGCACTATACCAGTTACTAGGAAGACAATTAACTCTATCCCAGCTGAAACCAGGACAGTATCCACCCCTTATTCTATACCATTGACATCATGCTCAGTTCCCATACCTTCAGTTACATCCTGGTCAATCATCATCACCTTTTCCATCCTTTTGAGATATATAGACAATGATATATATATATATATATGCATGTATAAACACACACAGAGATATCATTCCTTTAGTTTATGGGTCTGTTCATAAAATGTTCATTTAGTTCCCGACTCAGGGTGCCCACTGTCCTACCAGTCTTTCTGGGCAGGAGGGATAGTGCAAAGTCCTCTCAGTCGGTAGAGCAGGATTGGGCTGCAGTGCGGTGTGACAAGCAGGTGACATTGGACGCAGCAGAAGGATGGTGTGCACCATTGGATTGTTGCATGCTGGAGTCAGTTCTGGTTCCATCACTACTGCACTTCGCTCAGTTTTATCACAGTTTGTTCTTGCTTGATCTAAGTGATTCTTACTGTAGTACTATGGATACAGCATATAACAATTATAGTAATGATAACATACAGTAGCAGGGTTATATAGCAACTAATATCATACAGTTTAATTCTGACTGTTCTCACCTAAAATCAAACCCCCTTGAGGCACACATCGAACTTCCCCATCTTTTTGCATCACCTACCAAGTGCACCCAGGTCCTTGAGCAAAAGCAATCCCATGAATGGGTTTACCTTTGCCTGAGGCAGGAGTAACCCAGGCTGTCTTCCCTAACATATTTTTTATGTGCACTACAGGGACTTTATCCCCTTCTACAGTATGTAAAAGTTCTGACTGGGCAAGGGCACCTCGATTGGCAGATCCAGGTTGACTAACCAGGTGGCTTTTGCTAAATGTGTATCCCAATGTTTGAAGGTTCCACCCCCATTGCTCTCAATGTAGTCTTTAACAGTCCATTGTATCATTCGATTTCCCCAGAGGCTGGTGCATGATAGGGGATATGATACACCCACTCAATGCCATGCTCTTTGGCCCAGGTGTCTATGAGGTGGTTTTGGAAACGAGTCCCTTTGTTTGACTCAATTCTTTCTGGGGTGCCATGTCGCCACAAGACTTGCTTTTCAAGGCCCAGGATAGTGTTCCGGGGAGTG
The DNA here is from genome assembly GCF_026419915.1 of Harpia harpyja. Lineage (NCBI taxonomy): Eukaryota > Metazoa > Chordata > Aves > Accipitriformes > Accipitridae > Harpia > Harpia harpyja. The sequence continues at coordinate 94,799,589 of NC_068940.1, read as the reverse complement.
GCATGGGGCACAGAATACATTTCCAGCCATCCGGTGGTTGCTTCCACCATTGTAAGCACATAGCGCTTGCCTTGGCGAGTTTGTGGGAGTGTGATATAGTCAATCTGTCAGGCTTCCCCATATTTATATTTCAGCCATCGCCCTCCATACCACAGGGGCTTTAACCGCTTGGCTTGCTTAATTGCAGCACGTTTCACATTCATGGATAACCTGTGCAATAGTGTCCATGGTCAAGTCCAATTAACTCTATCCCAGCTGAAACCAGGACAGATGCAGTTAAAAGTCAGATATTGGACAAAATTCTCAAATATATTCATATCTTAGTATTCTCGTTTTAAAGGGATCTATTTAAATGCTGTTATTTTCATTTCAAAAGAGGCATGTTACTTATCAGTTGGTAAGTGAGCAGATACAAGCTCAGGATATGCTCAGGAAATCACATACATCCTCAGCAGTCCTAGATAAGGCAGTGTTTATATTAGCACTGCACTGCTTTTAGCATTTGAAAAATATGGTCATGGATATTTCAAGACAGTTTGAAAACAGTCTCTTCTAGAAAAGATTTAGGGTAAGATGAGGCCATGCTGAAGATCGAAGGAGTTGAAATTATTATTCAGATGATCCAGAGAACAGCTTTTTACCCCTGACATTTTTCTCTGAACAAGGCTAGATAATTAAGTCAAATTAATGCTGTGGATGTGTGCAAGGGGTGAAGTATTGTTAGTAAGAGCCTCAATACCTAGTGGATACTTACTAGATACCTGTTAGATTGGTCCTAATGGACAAATCAAAACAGGACTGAAATAGGTGACTATTAGGCCAAATTCAGAGATACCACATAAAACTGTCTTAAGAGATGGATTTAGGAGTGGAGTGTGTAAGGGAGTAACCTGGCAGGCAAAGTAATGGCAAGAGACTACCATTAGTACTGCTGCTTTATATTTATCTGTGCACTTCAAGCATCCTTGCAAACATTTCTTTAACAACAATACATAACCTTAACTTCTAATACAATTGCTATGGGTACCATCATTTTGAGCAAATACATACTACAGCTTAGCACATGGACAATTTTTATACAAGCAGCTAGCAAAACTGTGGGTTGTGTGAAAGAGGCCACTACGATGCTGTTCTGTCCTGCCTTTCCCACTATACTATACCTCTCCCATCTTCTGAAGCAGTACCTATCCCCTTCCACCCAAGCATGCCGGATTCCTGAAAAAACCCCTCACATTTGCTTTTGTTTTGAATGGAACTGTGCTCAAAATTACTTTCATAGCTTTCTCAAATGGGGGCTCACTGAGTTTTAACAGTTTCCTGTTTATTTTCTCATCTCTCTCACAATGGATTATTCATTTGAATCATCAGCATTAAATCATCAACACTAATGCTCATCAGCATTAGTGTCCTGCCTTAAAACAACAGTATTTTTAATTCCATTTTCACCTGGGCCCATTGCAGAAACCATATACTAATAGTGACTTTGAGCAAAACTTCATATTAAAACAAACATTTGTCTTCAAGGCAGCCACAATATTAGGCCTTCAGAGACTCACTCATGTGTGAGAGTGCCAATACCGGTCTGATGCAAGTGAACATGTCATCAGTCACCCAGTTAACTGTGTTTGGGTCTTGATCCCCTGTTCCATTACAATCCTTCACATTTAGATCACAATCCAAGACAGGAGTGTCAGACTTAACCAGCTATGTAAAGTTCATCCTTAAATACATCAACCTTTTTATTTCTTTCTGAGCTACTTGAAACAAATGGGGAGGAGGGACTTTATTAAGCTGTCAGTTATGCTGAGACTGCACCTCTGGGAATATGGGTGCAACACAGAATGCCTGGTGTTCTCATGTTAATATTAATACACTGGATCCTGTTCCAGCTCATTTATTTTGATACTGGAATTTGGGCTTTGGGAATAGACCTAATTTGTAGTTTTAGATTCAAACAGGAACAAACTTTACACAACTATATTTCTCGCACAACTGTCCATGTCTCCAGAAAGTAGCTGAATTCTCATGATTTCACTACTTCGGGGTAGAAATAAGCTATGAGAAGGGCTTTCAGGGGTACTATATAACTCCTTTGGAACTGAGTAGTTCAAGTTTCCCTTCCACCTCTCAGTCACAAGGGGATAGAAATGGGACACAGATTCGGCGTCTGAGTACGGAAACTGTATATGAGCACAGACTGAGCCTCCTGCATAGAGAGTATAGCTGGTCACAGCTCTTTAGTTTAAGGATTTATAGATGGCTATATTATGTCTCAGCATCTGTTCTGCATCACAGCTTCTGACATGGAGAAGGAATCCCCCACAGTGATTTAAGCAAAGACAACACTGCTGTCAGGCAGACAAAATTTTGGCCCTGAAAACAAAATATTTGGTTCATTGGTTGGTTGGTCAGATTTTCTGAAAATAGTCAGGCTTCCTGCTTTAAATTTCTACATATTTATTAGACATTAATAGCTAAATTTGGGTCACTGCATGATTTCATTATCATCTGTACCTACTCTGCCAAAATAAAACAATTTGCATTTTAAATGATAAAAAGAAAGTAAAATATCATTTTCTCTTCATGTCTGCCCAAGTTTGTACTTATTCTTTGTCAGAAGCCTGGTAAATCATGTGTCCGATGTTTGGTTTCTCGGTCACATCATATCAACAATCACCAGCCTTGTACCACTGACTCATTTTCTTCTATTCTTGTCTTTTAATATTAATATATATATATATATTTGTGTTATTATTGCTTAGAGACTGTCATTCTCTGGCTTCTTTCATAGCCCTTATGATTGTCAGACTTGAGCACCTAATTGCTAGAAGTTGATAACATTAAACGGGTCAATCTGTTAAGTGGAAAGTTCTTCTGTGGAAATGGTGATAGAAAGGAGGTTTCACTACCTTTACTTAACTTCATTCTCCTGAGGACAACAAAAAGGTACATACTAAAACAGAGCAATTTTAAGAATCAGTTTTACGGGAGCAGAGAGAAACAACTTGAATAATAGATGATCTTCAGAAGAGGCCTGAGAAGAAATCTGTAATGAAATAAGAACCAAAATTTAAACTTTTGTAGTGCAGACTAAAACTCTGAGGAGCAACATCAATGACACCTCATCAAAGGGCATGCTGGCACACAAAAGTACAACCAACATCTCTCTTATAAAGTAGAATCTGGCCTACTACAAGTTGGGATATCCAAGTCAGAATTTAGTCAGAATACTATAAATGCTTCAAAGTCAGTTACTGTGATGGGTGTCATGACCCAGACTGGACAGACCAGAGTCATGTTTAATTCGAAATTCCCTTGGGCTAAATTAAGGAGAAACAACACCAAACAATCAGTTAAAGATTTTATTCATGACAGAAGCAAACTGAACTGGGGAGGCATGGTAGTAGGTGGCAGGGTTTCTCACAACAGGAATTGGCATAAGACTACTTCTGTAAACTGTGTAACCATATACGTCAATTCAGGGAATAAGGAGATCCCTCCCATTGAGTCACGAGGTTCAGAGCAGACCCCGTTGCTTTCCAGACTCCTCCTCAGAGAAGGGCCCAGGGGCGGCTGGATCCACTCTTAGTCTCAGAGTTGGTCAACGGTTTATATCTTGAAATGGATGAGGTGTGGGGATTGTGGAAAAGGAAAAGGAAAGAGAGAAGAAGACAGAGAGAGAGAAAGGAAGAGAGAAAGATTTCACTGGTCCTGGGTCCAGCGTTGGTCCAGTCAGCCGAGGGGTCCTGTCCTGGCCGGCTTGTGCACCCTGGGCTTCAGCTGGTGTCCTTTTATCATCCTTGCCCCTCCTTCAGGAGGCCCCGAACTCGTCAGGTTAATGAGCAGTTTGTGAGCCTTTGGGCTTGGGGGTCTTTTGTGGGGTAACTTCTCCTTCCCTGCAGACAGGGCCATTGTTTGATCTTTGTACCAGAACAGCTTATCAGAACAGGGAGCTGCGCACCCTCCAGCACGCCCTCCCCCTCCTGTTGCTGATGTCTGAGCTGATGGGCTTTTCACCTTGGTTCCTTGCTGTGCAGGGTTTGTCTTTAAGCAGAACTTGCCCCACCATGATGGTTGAGACATTAACTCTTTCAGTCTCTCACAATAGGCCAATTTGGCTCTTGTTTGAAGGCATAATCTGGAATCTGACATACTGTACTGTTTGTTATAATTTGGGAGGAATGGGATATCAAGCAGCTTTCAAAGGAATACAGACAAACTGACTCTCAATTGATTGGGCTATATATTGCATGTTGTAAGGCAATGAAAGCAGGGATGCTGCATACAAGAATAAATTTAATTTCTCAGATGACAAAAATATAACACAAGAAAATAGCTGGCTGTCAGTGGCTTCGAAATTGCTCATTTCAAGGGTAATGAAGATATTAATGAATGCACAGAAGGGTTTGAGTTTAATGGAAGCAAACACCATTTCTGGGGTAAGTAATGAGATATCTAGTACTGCTGAAGCACTACCCCACATTTACTTCATCCTGTGCCAAATTTTACAAAATTGGCAATAAGAATTATGGAAAAATAACTCAAGAATGGCTGAGCACTCTTAGCCCCCTGCTGCAGGCAGAATGAACGAGGATATTAAGAAGCGGCACCCTCAGAAAAGATGTAAAATTATTTCACTGCAGAGTTGTACACACACTCCTTCTGAGTGGGAGTAGGTTATGTGCCCAGGTTAAATTGTTCAAAGACATTTAACAGCACATAGAAGTTAATATATCATCTGGTAATGCATGTCCACTTCCTATTTCTCTGAAAATTAAATTCCTTTCCTTTCTGATAGCTTTTCACTTTGAGAAAATGTCCTGTATGTTGCAGTACAAATGTTGAAAAGCTCAAATGTTTCAAATCTTATATGGTGCCCTGAAAATACTGTTGTGTTTTGCAAAGAGGCCTAGATGGCAAGCATTCACTGTTGTTCATTGTTTGCTCTTGCTGTGTTTCTGTATAAGCTGACTTCTTCACACGGGGGTATTTGAGAATTACCATAAAGTGTCTGTTATGTGATCTGTTCTTTAATAAGGAACTCCTAAAAAATAAGGAACTTTTGATCTCTTTAGCCGAAGTCTAAGCAGTTTGAAATTCTGAACATGCTTGATGTGAAGTCTGCTGCTACTGAACTCATTTAAAGTGCTTACAAGGAAGATCTAGTATATGTGGGTAATAACCTTAACAGGAAGAAAATAATATAGAAATAGAGAGGGCTGTGCTGCACTGAGTAGCTGAGCTGCCAGCACTTTACTGTTCTCACAAATGTTATTTTATTAGCAGCACCTAGACATCCACAAGTCTGCCTGCTTTTTGGGGTGTGTCATTAAGGTCTTAAGGGTTTTCAGTGTCACATTGTGAATGGGAGCATTAACAACTAAAAGACTTTCAAGAGACACACTTCAGTCCACAGTGCAGTGTCTTTTCCAGCCCCTTGGAAAACTGTAAATTGGAACTAACCATTGGAAACTTCCAATGTAAATATTTAAGTTGATTATTCTTATCTTACTTGTGCATTAGCTAAAAAGCCAAAGAGGTTGCCAAGCAAACAGTCCTGAGGAGTTCTTATTGAAGAACAAGACATTCCAGTTACTGCCGTGAAAATGCAAACAGGGCTTCTCCTAACAATTAACTGTAAGAATAGAAACAATGTGAGCATCCCACTAGATACAAAACAGTATAGCATGGGATGTCCTTGTCTTTTGAAAAACAAAACTTTTTCTGAAAAACTATTGATTCCACTTAAATATTTGTTAGCTAAACTAGTCAAAGGTTTAATTTTTCATTACCAGTCCCATATACACTTTTTACTCTCCCCAAAATGAATCTGTCTTTCTTAGGTAAAAGTGGTGTGTTTTTAATAGGTTTTGCATTTTTTTATCATAACACTTTGACAAAATACTTGTTTATTAAAATTTTGCTTATATACAATATGAGGCCATGCTGCGGATCCCTCATTCATGCAAGAGAAGTGCTTATTAATGTGGATAGTTCCATTTGGGACAGTACCTGGGAGGATAATTTTCCCACATCACTGCTAAAGGTAGGCACCATTACCTATGATGCAGCGTCAGCAGAAGGTTGGTTGTGTCACTCACAATATTCATGTGACAGGATTGCCTAGAAGTCTCATGCTACATGCCACAGAAGGGCAATCTGTGCCATGTATGGTGGTCTGCACAGAAGTCAACCCTGGAACCACAAGAGCAAGTCCCTCTACATCTAGTGGCAATATGACTCCATGCAACACTACAGAGAAATCTGTAGCTCACCTAGTGCCACTGAATCACGTGAAGTGTGGAATTTGATTCATCCAGTGTTTTACCTGCCCACCTATAAGCCCTGTAGAGTTCCCAAATCCAGCTTCATGTCAGCGAGATGATGGTTTTCATCAAAAAGTAATAATTGTGTGCTTTTGTCAAAAGCCCTTTCTATCATCAGCCTACGTATGCCCACTGATGGCACAGACTTGACCAAGAGAAGTTGGCTTAGACTCTGGTAGTCTAGAGAATATTTTCTTAATTTATTTTAGTGTTTTAATTATGGTTACTGAAGAGCTACCTTCTTCAGCATAAAGAAACCCTTCTAGCTTAAATAGAACCAAACTATTTCAAAAAACAATACAAGGGAAATAATTCCTGAGAGTATTTCTGTATTCTTTCACCAAAGGTGTATTCTTGTGGCTTAGCCAGCCACTCCTAGAGAGTGGAAAAAGGTTTATAATGGAAGCATTGACACTATCAAAGACACCTGTTGGCTTTCTAGCCTGGAATGTTTGATGTACACATCCCCATGATTTTTTAAGTAATATTGTAGCAACAAGGATAATATATGCAGCCCTCAGAAAGTGACTCCCAACATGATTTTATTTTTCTCTTCTCATGGTAAAAAGAAATTTTTAAAAGATGAAAATTGCCAGAGTTTTTTTGTATCAAATTATATTCTCAGATTATTGATGTTATGAACTAAAGAGACTCTGTGTTTTTTAAAGAGCTGGGTTAAGAACGGTTTTCTTCTTGACTAGTGTTAGCCATCTACACCATGGTTGTCTAGTCCAGGATTCCAATTTCCAAGTCTTCTCATTACAAAGAAAAACTGGTATTGCCAGAGTGTGCTACATCTCCCATATCTGTAACATCTTGGTCATACAGAGTGAATCCCTCTGTGCTGTGGTCTGACTCTTAGACTTGATGTGCACCTGTAGAAGTTATTTCAAACTTTCCTCCTCCTTTCTCATTCAGTTCTTTGCACCCAAGCCTACCCATATCCAATGTAAGAAATTTACTCACACCAACAGATTATGTGCAGTTAGTAACTCCTAGCTCCGCAGACACTGCCCTCTGTTTCAGTATATCTTCCTTTCCCATGCTGTGCATAGCTAGCTTAGATTTTCAGTTTGTCGTAAGGCCAAAATCTGTCCCCACTCATCAAGAATTCCACTTAGTTTAACAATTGAACATTTTGAATCAATTAACTACTGTTACTGAAATATACATACTTGAAGTGTGAGCATCTGTGTGAAAGTGAGTAGAAATAAAGTAAATGGGGACTAGAACAAATTTCATTGACCTACTGACAAGAAATAAACCAACAATTAATTTGAAAAAAATCCAAGTTAGTTCTTTCTACCCAGATTTAAAAAATCAAAAATGATGACACATGTTTAGGAGGTAGAATATATATGGAAATGCTTCTAAATTCTAAAAGATTCTGCTGGAGAGAAAGCACATTAAGTTTATGTGTAATATATATATATATGCACACACGTATATGTACATATGTGTATATATACATTGTTGGGTGTGTACACAGATACACATTGTGCATGTGTGTATGAGGATGAAATATATGTATTAGTTTGCAGTGTCAAATAATAGCAAAATATCGCTACTGTTAAACACACAAAGATGCACTTGTCACTGAAGTCTAGTCACTTTTCATATGTACTCCCCAGACTTGAATGCAATGACTGCTGCATTAGATAGATCATTTCCCTTCCTTCCCTCTGAATTTGCCATCTGACCTAACTGCTCCTCAAAACAACCCAACCCATGTTGCTGTAGTTTCCTAGTTATAAAGTTTGAGTACTTCTCCCTCCTTTTTCACCATGACATCTGGGAATAACCTGCTCCTTTTTCATGCACCCAAAAATCCCTCTGTGATAGTTTCCATTCCCAGTTCTCCATTTATGTTACAGATCCATTGACTATTTTTCTTTCTTTTGCTATGAAAAAATAATCTTCCTGCAGAAACTCAGTGACTTCGAATAGTCTCCACACACTAATTTTATCTTTAGTATAATTTTCTTCTTCTTTATCCTCCAGCTGGAACCATGTCCTAATTTTAGGTTATTGAACTTATTCCATCAAATCTACTTCTACAAAGAAACATTCCTCTCCCACATCATTATCTTTCCATCATCTCTTTTAACTGCAGAGTGGTCCAGAGCTATGTTTTGATTTGGGCTCTGTGTATTTTCATTTCTGCATGTAGTTACTGATATTTTTTTCCTCACAAAAGGGTATTTATTTTATGATGATCACCTGATGATGGGATAAATGGTTTGTAATACTTTTCCCACTAAGCCAACACCAGAAAGAAGGCATTTAGCTCCTTGTGGTCCAGATGTAGGAAGATTTGTGGAAATTAGAGGAAGTTCATTCATGCACTGGAATGAAACTTAGAGGAGGAACATTTAAGCGAAATGAGAGAGAAAAATGTCTCTCAAACTTTCTGCCAGAAATTGGGTGCCAGAGAAGGAGGCTATGACCATGAAAGAGAAACACGATTAATTTCTAATTTGTGTGTCCTAGTTTATGACTTGGGCATAAGGCATTAGACATTACCTCTGAGGTGCTGCACAGCATTGAGGTACGCTTCCTCTGTGCCTTCCCTTCAGCCTGCAACATAGTAATTTAAGATGAGATCCAAAATAGTACCTTTGCCATCTCAGGCATCTAAACAGATTAGGTGGGGTTTTTTTGGATCACTCTCCTGAATCTAGGTGCCAATTGCCATTTGGGCACCTAAGTACTAGTTTAGTGCTAGAGTAAACCTGTAGCAAATTACACACACCCACAATTACATCATTTCCGATATGCCATGTAGGATTTGTATCATGTGGGGAATGATGAGGCAAGACCTTTCACCCACCTTACCACTCCCTGCATAGCTGCACCTGCTCCCTTGTCTGCACCCAAATCCATGTTCCAGGAATGTATGAGTAGTGGGCGATACAGTGGCGTAAAACTCGCAGTCAGAGTTAATGATGGCCAAACATGTCCCAACAAGTCCACAGAGAATTGTTAGAGTGTGAGTGAATTTACAGAAGAAGCTAAAAATGTCTCAGTAAGCCTACAAGGAAGTAGTAGACCTGCCATGACTAAAATAATTTTTTAAAACTAAGATATTACAGGGAATTCACAGACTACAGTATTAGTAAAATAAAATACACAGATTCAAACAACTAAGAAATCCCTAAGCTTCTAACTTCCTCAAACATGTAACCTTTAAAATGCAAAACTCTTCAGAAGCAACTTTGGACGTGGAATAGTAAATCTGAGTAAAAGTAACAAGGCTTTTTTATTAGAAAGTTATTAAATATGTTAAACAATGCTGTAAGCATGTTGGGCTTGCCTGATGTTCTGCACAGACCATAGATCATCAGATATTAGTTTATATTCCAACATCACTTCACAGCTGAGAAACTCTTTAAAAGTTGTGAAAGTTTTAAGCTAATTCAATAACAGTAAATTAGATTGTCCTAGATAATAATTCCTGTATTCTTACTAGTATATCTGTGTGTGGGCCTAAAGATAATTTGCATAGTACAATCTGTATTACAGCAAGATGGGACAAGCACAATCTGTTTACTTTGGTCCAATTATTGCTCATTCTGTAGCCAAAGAATAAGGTGGGGCTGGTTCCTTCAGGTTGTCTTTGCTTCGCCTGTTTTTTGCACCATTGCTACATCTCACATTTGAGGTATGGAAAGCTGTATTTTAAAAGCCTAAGGTTATTTCTTTGAGGACTATCTTTCTCACTCTTACAGCTTCTCAACAGGACTTATTAGCTCAAGAGGGCACCACACTAACAGAAGACATCTAATTTCCAGGTGGCTTACAGCCAGTCTGCAGTGTGAGCACTGCAAGCTCAGGTCTTCACGCAAGGACCTTCGTGTAGACCTACGCTCACTGGCTGGGTAAATAAAACTGTTGAAGGGCTGTTCCCTCACTCAAAATAAGATGGCACTGCTCACATCTGTACAGGTAAAGTCTTTTCTCTCGCTTTCACCTACACTGTGTGTTGCGAACATCACGTGGCCTGTGCTATGCCCTGAACAACATTCAAGTATGTCTGGGAAAGTCTTAGCACAAGCTTTGTGCCAGGCAGAAGACTAACAATGAGTCTTAACAATGTGGGAGACTGCTTGAAACTGGTCCTCAGTTTATTACTTTAGATATACCTCTGGCAAAAGTGGGGTGGGCTGGGGGGGTGGTTTTTGTGTGTTCTTTTTTTTTTAATCATGGAGTGAAATACAGGTCAACATGAGAAAGACTAGGGGCCCCAAGCAAAGTTAGCAAACATTTATATTAACATCTTCAAAAGCAGAGGCTGACTTGGGGCATCACCATTTTTGAATGCATATCCGGAGGTCCTTCATTCTTTATTTGCACATAAGAGTGATTACACATCCTGGAACACCATTTGGGTATTTCAAGGTGACTCTCAAAACCAGAAAGAATTCCCCACAAATATTTGGCCAGTGTCAAAATTGTGTTGTATACCAAATACCTATCCCCTCAAGGACCTTATAAATATAAATTAGTTTTAAATGACCTGCTGTTTCATTAAGTTAGTTGGATTTGCCTGTGATAAGCTTTAGGCTTTCTAATGAAACCCTTATTTGGGTCTCTTTTCTGTCGAGAAGTGTCCTATGGCCAGTCTCTGTGTAATGTGGTCACAGGTAGCTCCAGGGGAACTCAGAACAGCTTAGTCTACAGAAATGGTGGCATTTCTTCATAATCTTAATGAATCATTCTTTAACTTTCTTTAGTGATCATGAATAGGAGAAAGACAGCATCCAACTGTGTTGGATGACTGGATGTCCTGAGAATTTGTGCCTTTGGATCTGCAAACTTATATATCTTCTTTTGCTGTGGAGCAGAGCCATACAGCATGAAAAGCCACCATTTAAAGTCTCTTTAATATTTTTAGACCTGAAAGCATAAAATGCTCCCAATGTGTACTATGTCGTCAGCTCTGCTTAGGCTCTACATAATCAGAATTATTTCAGATGTACACATCAAACAAATTTTGAGGCATTGTTAATAATTTTGCTCCACTGCTTGATGTGGCAAACACAATCCAATGCTGCGGTGTTATGTAGTTTTATATTCTAAGAATGGTTTTGATTTAGGCAGCACTTAGAGGTTCATTTAGACAATGCTCACTCCTTTTTGAAAACAATTGGTGTTCAGAAATCCTGGTACTGATACTGTCAATATGAACCTTGCATGCCCAAACACCGTCTCTCATATCTTCTATGCACTGGACTTGGTTAAGACATATTAGAGTAATTGAAAAAGGGGACGTCAACAGGGGAGAGGAGCAGCTCTTTGTCACACCATATTTTGCTTCAAAACTGTATGGTCGCAGACACAAAACTCCTATGAAATTAATCAGGGTTTAGTAATAGTTTACATAGCAACAGTAATAATCCTAGTTTCAAAAATGGCATCAACTCTACATTTAGTAGAAAGAAAGGTCTAGAGATACAACGGCATTTTTTGTTTCTCTAACATAGATTTCAAAAAAAATGGACAGACACTTTGAATATTTTGGTGTTGAGAAGATGAACTTAAGTTTATTTCAAAAGGACTGAAATTTGACCCTCCCATCAAGCCTGCATGCTTTAGGCACATACATGCTGAAGATGGGCATATTAGATTTCCCTTGGGCTATTATACCCAAAAGACAGTGGTCACCCAGGTGTATTTTAAACCAAGCTTGAAGCTGTCCAAGCAACTTAGTATGGTCTGAGCATGCCTGAGAGGCCAAGGCTCCTCCAGAATGTGCAAAGGTGTTTTCCTACCCTTCACCAGCAGAATTTCAGTATAACCAATGCCTGGGTGGCATCGCAGAGGTCTCTATCCAGGTTGTGCTATGTACCCACTTTCTGAGACCCAAGTCCATTAATGATATCTGACACTGTAAATCTAAAATTTAAGGCACCTAGGGCTATTATTAGATGTCACAACTCATTAAAAAAATTAAGACAACTGTATTCTGGTTCAGTTAAAGCAAGCAAGTGTCCAAATACTGTGTCTGTTCACTCATGAAATATCATTTGAACTTAAGAGGTACTCTCTGTGGGAAGCAGTTATACTACCTTTTGTGCAAGAAAATTTCCGTTGCCACCTGGGTGGAGAAAAATTTGGACATAAAGACATGAAATATCTAAAAGAAAATTGTTACCAATTAAAAATGTGTTTGCTGCTTCTGTACAGGACAAAGAATAAGCAGATGGGATAATAAGATGAGAACAAGGGGAAATTTATAGATCAAAATACCTAATTTTCTGTGTTAAATGGAGCAAATTACTTCAGGAGGTAATAAACAGAAAATTAAAAAGATGAGAGAGAACAGTTACTTGGCTTTTCCTTATCAGCATGCACGGTAGTGGAGATAAATGCTTACGTTATCCATTGTTCTGGTCCAGTTTCCTTTTTGACTGTCCTGGAAAACTCTTAGTAAAACATTGACAATTGATGGAAGTTCAAAGAACAAGCAACTTGATTTTTTCTTTGAGAAATAAAAATCAGAAACCATTTAAAAATGTTATTAATTTAACTTCCTTCTTGGATCTTTAGGTCATGTTCTGCATGTCCTTGCAAAGCAAACACTGAAGAAGGCAGCAGTCAAATATTCCCTGTAAAAGGCAGCCAATCATTACTTTCAGAGAGAAATGTGTTGATTTACTGTATAATTCAGGGGTTTGCAGACACAACTACATGCTTCATTACCACTTCCATGAACTCCTTTTGTTAATCCAATAAGGTCTCAGTTCACAATTCCACTGAAAAAATGTTACACTAAAGAGTGAACATATTGGTAATGCAGACACTTGTGCTACTTCTGATCCCAACTGTGCCAGAACTGTGCATTAATTTTATCTGTACAAAAGCGTAGAGTATGTTAAAGCCTCGACCAGGGATTTTAGAAGTTCTGCAGCTATATCGTGGCTATGTTGTGTGAGCTGATCACTTTTCTCCACTTCTGCATCAATTCCTTACCTAGTTTAGTTTAAAAAAGCTGTTTAGATTATCAAAATGAAAAAGAGTGGCAAATTGACATCATGTTATAATTTCTTTATCCATAAATCATTATATGAAACAGTTCTTTAATAGCTTGTGAAAGGACACATTTAAAACTGCCAGATACTCCAAAGAAAACAATATGTGCAGTAATCTTCCAGTTTGCTTGGAGTTCCAGATAGGGAATTAAATGCTGGTATTTGTTGCATTATTTACATGAAGGACTTAGAAATACTTGCTATTGTTTTATAGAAAGTGGATTATCTTCAAGTGTTAAAAGCAAACCTAATAATGGTTAAATAGTGTTCTCAAGTCTACCTGAGAATGTGGTGGATAAAATAAGAAAAGCAACCTAAATTCCATGGTCTGACTAATAATCACTGTTCCTCACAAATACTTCTCTAGCTCCAATTCCCTTCTGCACTCTGACTGGCAATGCTGATACTATCATTAAGAGTTATTACTTCTTCTTTTACCTTTGTACCATCATGCTTAGCAAGGGCAAAAGGTGAGCAGCCTGAGGAATTAAAAGTGGAAATGAAGCACGCTTTTCCAACAGAGAGATTGCTTAATTAATGAAACGACTTATTTGGAGAAGCTGTGAGATCTTGAACTTGGATTCCTTTCAGAATGCACATTTTAGTCAAGCACATCGTATCAGGCTCAGCAGAGATATAGCGGGAATTTAAAGTCATGTAGTGTGTGAGAATGAGTGGTTCATTCTTAAATTAAACTGTGTACTTAAAAAGCTATATGTGAGAGAGATTCTGAGAGACTAAAATTACACAGACTGTAAATTTTCTTATCATTTCAATATATTCATGAAGGTTGCCCAGGAAGTGGAATCTTATACCTGTGCAAAATGTCCATCACAATGAAAGTACAGTTTCTACCACTGTGCAAGCAGTGACCCAGGGATAGGAATGCAGATAGCTATCCAGTGACTCATTGGCAAAGCAAAGAGCAAGTGAATGCAACAGTGCCTGCTACTGATGGCAAAAAGAAAGAATAAAGAACACTGTATGCTCTGAAATGACAAATTATTCATACCTATGCTACTGGTTTTGTCTCAAATATTCTTTTGGCAATTTCTTTTTTGGTTCCGAAAGAACATTCATAATTAAAAAATCATTTTTCTCTATGTATTTTTTATGTCTATGACCATGTGGAGGTATTCTGAATTTTTCCTGGAACTGAAGATTAATACCTGAACCCTAGCTGAATACCTCCTGTGTGATTTATCCTTTCATACCGTTTCTCATTAGAACTGTAAGATTAAAGAGGCTTTCTTCCATGAACTGTATTATTGCTCAGCAAGTGCTGATGCTGGCCCATGTTGGTACTGGCTTTCAGATGACTCTGTTCACTACTAGCTTGCTCTTAGCATCCCTGTGTCCACCAATATTAGGAAATGAACACCAAGAAATCTTGGATCCACTCTCTGGAATTAATAAGCCTTTTTTGGCATCCTACCCATAAGGAATGAAGAATTGGATTACACAGAATTAATTTAAAGTCATATCTCTACAATATATATATAATCCTTAGTTAAAATTATATGCTGTCTTACCAACAGATATATTTACATGACTCAAGATCCTAGAGTGGGATGTGCTTTTCTAACTTTGCCAATATTTCTGTACCCAATGACTTGGCTATAGCTGTGCACTGTTTTTTGCCCAGTGCTGACAAATTTATATTGCATGTTCTTGGAATGATGGAAGATGCAGTTAATAGTGTAAATCATATGGCTGGTCATGGTGAATTACATTTAAAATATCTTAGGTTTTACTGGCCTGATTTTTCCTTGGAGCTCTCTTTGTTAATGGGAATTACTGGAAGCTTCTGCAAACCAAAATGCCATTGCAAAAATATAACCAAACTTTTGATATCTCAGATTTACTCAGAAACAAGAACCACAAGCCTATTGGTTTCTTTTCCTGTGGCCTGACTTAAGCCCAGACACAAAGTCTGGGTGATGGTAAAGATACATGGCTTTAGTGCTGCCTTACTTCGATTATTTCTGACTACAAGGGTGAGTCCTGGGCAGTCCTGATAGCCTAACCTAAATTAAGAGCAAGTCAGAAGTTGGCTTTGGCAGGGCTGGTAAAGCTGGTAAAACATTAAGGAGGGCAAGGCACAAAGGAAAAGATTGTGAATATCATATTCAGTTACACTCTGCAGGTATGTGAGTATGTGTTTCTTTACAAGGGAATATTAGGAAAGGATGCATGAAGCCAGTATGTAGAGAAGCTGAGTGTGTGTAGGATCTGTGTGCAAGGAAAGAACTAATTACATTGTTCTACTGAGCTCCAGACTAAAGTAGACACTGAAATTTTTAGCTGTCAAGGTAGCAAGGAGCAAAAATTTCACCCAAAGTTCTCAAGTCTTTGCATTTTTATGCAATGGTGGGTGACATCAGTCTGTGCTAGAAGAAACTGGGAAATTTCAGAATCTAGCTACAAACCACAGTACTATGCGATACATGCTTCATTGTATCTTTCCGTTCTCATAATATAAAGCTAAAGGGTTAATGTCACACTTGAAAAAAAATTCTTTTTTTCTTCAGTCCTTAAAAGTAAGCATTGAGTTGGCTTCTCTCCACAAATACATTCTCTGTTGAATCAAGTGTGGAAAATTCTGCCCTCACAGCAGAGTAAGCCAGATTCTTTCTGACTATTAATTCTGTAAAGTAGCTGATTACCTTGGTTGCTCCATCTGATTCAGTTGACGTGGAGCTAAAATGTAAATGAAAAACAAAGCTTCTGCTTTAATCTTTGCCTTGGGCTTGACCTTGAATTCCTCGAGTTCCTACTTGTCTCATTCATTCCAGTACAAGATCTGGAACAGCTTTTTGTTCATTTGGGACAAGTATTCAAAGGTGGTGAAAAATGGGAGAAATGCAACAAAAGTGAAAAAGTCAGTTCAGAGACCTCATTGTGCTGACCTGTTCCTGTTCTCAGATAATTCAGGGAGTCAATAGGATGTTTATCCTCTGTCTGCTCTGGTACTGTCAGTGCTGCTATTATAGATGCTTGATTAATGGACTAAATTTCCCATCCCAAATGCAGCCTGGCAAGAGTAGAGCCCTTTATCCTAGTAAAAGGCTATATCATCAGACCTGTTATGGATGTTGATAAGGATATGTAGGGCTTATTAAATGCCAGGTATCTGTTTTAGTGAATAACAAAAAAGTTAATGCTCAAAGAAATAACTCACTGATAAAAAATGTGTAAGTTGAGTTGTGAAATGTGGATTTGTAAATGAGTAAGATAAATGATGTGTTAAGGGATTAAAATGTGAACTCATTTGTTGTGTAATGATGCCTGTCAGTGTTCTATATTAACTAATTACTAGGTCTATTGTTAATAAGATGGGAGGTTATGGCTTTATGATCCCCTGATGAGTAGAAGAATAGCAGTATGTGGATGACAGACAGGAAAAAAAGGGAATGAAAAAAAATTTAGTTCAATTCTTTGTGAAAACACAATCAAGAAACCTGTCTAATGTGGACACAATGGAAAGAAGGTACCAAAAGCCCAGGCAATAGATGGAGCTTACTGTGGGTGTTACAGGCATGGTTATTATACCATTACCATGTGGTATTTTCACAAAAAGCACTCCCTGTTTCTAGCTACTTGAATTAAGATGAGTTTTCTCTCCCCTGGGCTGAGCAAGAGTTCTAGAAAAAAAAACTGACTGAATTCCTTATTAACTTTTCATTTCAGAACTTTTACATCTGACCCTAAAGGCATTCCAGATTCAGTGAAGGAGGTGATGGGGAAGGGACTTTGCAGCACAGAAAAGCCTTCCACCAGTGCAGAAGTTAAACATTGCCACTTCTAGAAAAAACTATTTTCTGAATGGAGAAACTCATAGGAAAGGTGTAATCGAGGTGCAGGGAACATTCTGTGCTCAGTGTTTGAACAGCTTATATGGAAGAAATGTGGCACAAAGCATCCAGCAATTTCCAAGAACACAGAAACCATCAGCAGAGGAAAATCAAAGATAATATTAAAGGAGAAGTGACTGACAAGTGACTGTTCGATCTTAAGCCTGGACAAGAATGACATCAGCATTTTGGAGCAAGACCAGCGGAGAGCCGCAAAATGGTTAGGGGACTGAGGCTTTCTGAGGAGAGGAGAAATGGATCTGTTCAGTCTTCAGAAGTGAAGGCTAAGGGGAGATCTTATTGTTGTCTGCAAAATAACTAATGCAAGGATGTAGGGAACACAGAGCACACTCTTCTTCGCAGTGCAGTGACGTGACAAGAGGCAACAGACACAACTTGGGAAATAGAAAATTTCAATTAGATCTAAGGAAAAAAAACTATCATGAGGGTGGTCAAACCCTGCAATAGGTTGCCCAGAGAGGCTGTGAAATCTTCATATTTGGAGGTATTCAGGACTCATCTGTACATGGGCCTGAACAAGCAGGTTTTAATTAGACCTACTTTGAACAGGGTCTTAGGTTAGATGACATCCAGAGGTCCATTCTGACCTAAACTAGCCTTTGATTCTATGCCAAAAAAACCCACCAGATAAAAGCACATGGGAAACAATGCTAAGACTACAAACTTGACCTTATCATTGCAGTTAGATATTTTTTTTACCTATACTCTAGTGAATTATTTTTTTCTGCCTATCTTACAGAATTATTCTAGTTAAATTGATCTCAAGTTAGTTATTACATCATATTTATCCATATGCTTTACTGAATAGGGTGAAAATAATGTGTATAGCTTGTAAGACTGAGGTCTAAACCGGCAAATTAAACTACTAATCAAAAAGTGGATAATTTCCCTAAACCAGTTGTTTTAAAAAAATCTGTGGATACCCTTACTTTATAGAGGGTACACAAGTATTTTAACATGATTTTCTCTTTAAGGGTTGAAATGCCATACTTTTGTATCAAAAAAACCCCAAAACAAAACTAAAATATGTGCAAAGGGACAGAATGAGTCTGCAAATACACAGAATTCTAACAAATTCTCTGAGATCCATCCTTACCTAAGAGAAGATGTACATTGATTTATGAAAAAAATGTACAAGTAGTGGAACATATATGATTAAAAGCATTGTAACACCTGAGAAATTAATGTGATTTAGAAAAATGGTGAAGAGAGAAAAGAGGAAGAGGACAGCATAAGGAGTAAATGAATGCCTCAGTTGCTGCTCATTTACATGTTGCAGTTTTTCTTGGAATTAGGCTCCTTCTCTTCTGCAGGAAATGGGCCACATTTCTTAATATTTCACCAAACTATCAGTAAGTAACAATTTTAGCAGCTCTCTAAACTGTGTAATAATCTTAAATTACGTGTGTATGTTATTTTATCATCTGTGAAACTCTCTTCATGCATTTTATTGCCAAAGGAAGTCAAAGGGAATTTGGCTGGAAAAGATTTTCAACTACTAAAATTCTGGTGACATTTTTCAAAAGGAAAAACATAAAGGCTGGTCAGACTCTGTCCCACTAAAATAGGATTGCAAGTATACGGCAGCACTTCCTTGCACCCTGGAATGGCATACTTAAACTCCATAGAGGCCATGAGACCTCTTTTCAACATTTCTGTTGCACATCCAGGCGGTACCTTGCTCAGGTTCTTGATTGGTTTGGGATACTAATCCCCATAACTCTTCCCATACACCTAATTGGGAAGGATTTTCAGGAAACAGCAGAAAGTCTTAATGCTGGTCCAGAACCAAACAGTTGTAGACTGGTGCTAACTTTCAGACACCTTTGTCCTTTACTAGACAGATTACTTAATGTTTCCTCTGTGTTATTCAGCTACAAAATATCAAGAATGTTTCTTCTATTCCATAATACCCTATCATCAGTTTATAAATCCTGTACTGTGAGTCAGGCTCCTAAGTCACTGCAGGTATGGATGGGTTCCTGAAATGTGATTGTAAAGGATTAAATTTTTTAAAACTAATAGATTTCAGGTTCTTTTCTATTTACATTCTGGTTTTCAAGACTCTGGATTTCATGCCTGCAAACTGTTCTCTTAGCTAGAAGTCTGGACATTTCTCTCTCTCTTTCTCTTTATTTTTTTAAAATAGGGGTAGAGATATTTTCCTTAGCTAGAGGTGCAAGGAAAACATTTTTGGCCAAACACAAAAGTACCCTGAAAAAACTGTTTATCTATCTGTCTATCTATCTATCTATCTATATGTATATATGTAAAATTTGGAGACTGTGTGTACACACCTCTCTTATGATGTTGTACCTACTTTATATCTGTGGTTTCATTTGTCATACACATTTGAAAATTAGGAAGACCAAGGGTGCTTAGTGCTACTACTCTTCCAGAGAAAGTATTGCATGACATTCTTCAGAGCTGTAAAGCCTGTATTGGAGACTGGCAGCTTTTAGAGAACATAATGTATTTGTTACACAACAGTGTGCTTTATATAATTTATCCTTTGCCCCACAGAGAAAACTAGGTTAAAATTAATATGGTTTGTATGTAGATAGGTGTTAACAGATAACCACATTTTGTAATTGGATGTTAGGCAACAGACCATGCATATCATTTAGTTTGGAAGCAAAAAACCTGTCACTCAGGTAGCATTACACTTTGAGAACATTAATTTCCACTTTTTAAAATTCTTTCTAAAGCAGAAGGACAGTCAGATCTTTCTTTCACTTCCTGACTTAGAAACACAAAACACTGCTAACTGAAGTGGCTGGAGAAGTCGGTAAAAAGACATTAATTCATCAGTCATTCTGCACTGCTATTGCATGTAATAGTAATTACTCCTGCTGTTGTACGAGGATCACAACATTGCTTACAAAGAGCAGCTACATCTCACATCACCTGTCTTACACAGTGCAATACACAGTAATATACAGATGAGAAAAATGAAGCTCAAAATTGAAAGAACCCAAGTTTTTGAGCTTTTAGAAATTTTAACAGTAAGAATCTCTTCTCTCCTTTTTATGCTGGTAGAGAACCGTGTAACAATTATTCTTGAATTATCTTCTAGCAAGATACAGGATGGAAAATATTGGTCTGATCAGCAAAAATATTCAAAATTGTTATTGCAGATAACAGACAAATCCACCACAAAAAAAGTGTGGATCTATTTTCCATTGTGTGAATTCATCCTCTCCTGAAGGACCTGAAGACTTGTCATTTTTTGATCCTCATTCAGATAACATCAGTCCATATTTCAGTGTAAGAACTAGAGATAGAAAAAGTTGATTCTTTTACTCCATTCTTTAATGGAGTAATACTTTTTGAAAGATGCCTTAACTGCATCATCCTCAAAGCTAAAAAGGCAATATAAAAATGGAAAGGTGGGAGTTTGTCATTATATGGTTAATATCTAAAAAGCACTATATAATTGATGTTCTGCATTGTTCTGCTGTGGTAAATCAAATAATATTGTCATGCATCTTCCTTATTATCAGGAAACTTCAAGTCACATCTCACTTACTACCAAGAGTTCCAGATGTAGCTTGAGTTAATAAAATGCTTGCATAAAATTATAATTGAAAAATTAATATAATCTGATTTGATTACTGACTATAGAGTCTGAAAATCTGTAAATTAAAAGTAGTGACATATCGACATTTCACACAGGGAGGAGGCAGACAACTGGGAGATGCTGAAATTATCTTTTGACCTGTTACAGCTGAAGCCTTTGACAACTGTCTGAGTAAGATGAAGAGAATATTAGTTCTTAAAAGGAATATTCTTTTCACTGACTGCACATCTTTTATCAACAATCCCTCCATACTAGGAAAGTGCAAAATAACCTAGTTTTGATTAAAAAACTCAAACAACAACAACAAAAAACCCTCCAAAAAACCAAAAAAACCCACTCTCTATCAGATAGTCAAATGAGTGGCTATTTGGTGACTTAACAGGAAGGGCTAGTCAAGAGCTGTTTAGCATGCTTTTACAGATAGCTCAAAGAAGACTACAGATGGCTAAATATTACTAGCAAGAATATTATGTATGCTTCTGAACACATCAGCAGTCATTGATAAATCAGGGCAAGGCCCTAACAATCTAAATTCACTGGAATGACTCCAAATGTAATTTGATCAGATGGTGACTAATGATATCTTAAACATCTACAACTATTTGTAGGATATAAGCAGAACATTTTACAGGTAGTTTAAGGAGTAAATTAATGAAACTTGAGTTCAGAAAAATACAGGTAGAGCATAAGGAATGCTATGTTAAGGGTATCCTTACCTCAGTATAATGAGGTTATTAAGTATATTAAAGAGGGAAAACACAAAGTCTAGAGCACATGGAAGAGAAAAACTGGGACTGATACTGCTTTCTACCAAAAGGCAATGGACTACCTTAAAAGGAAATGTGCTATCCCTCATAGTTGGGGGCAAATGGCTTTTGTACACTAGAATGTGCACGTTTAGTGGAGGATTGAAATGTTACTCTTGTAAAACAGACTACATTATTGTAATTCAATGCCTGAATTACACTTAGTCAAAAACAGCTGTAGTTTGGTTTTGATGTTGTATTCCCTGAGATTTGTGAATAATAAAAATACCTCACGCAGATCATTGGATTACCTGCTTAGCTGCTGCAGCCAATCTAACTCTCATTATGAAGAAAAATGGCTCATAGAAATCACCACAAGGAGTCACTGACTGAACCTGTATGGTAGATGTCATATGTTGAATATGTTAAGGTTCAGGATATGTTTGGACCACTGTCATTTTCTCCTTTCTGAAAATGTCATCAGGATAGCATGCTAACACATCTCTGACAGTTTTGTAGAAAAAACATTGAGTTATATGGAAACAGAAATACCATTCCTGGAGGTTTGGAAATGAAGCTTGCCTTTTTGCACCTAGTTGCCAGGAAAAAAATATTGACATAATTGTCTTTTTTAAATAATATTCACTAGAAAAAGCCACCCTTTTAACCTAAGAAGAAGTATTGGGTAGGACAATATTTTTTTAAACTCTGCCTCATGTGTGACTGAGGCATAGTAGTTTAGAGTGATTCTCTGGACGCTTTGCATTGACCGAGCACAACTGAATTCCTTCCAGTGGGCTGGAAGTCCATTGCCAGCTTTGTGTTACTGGGGCTCAGTGATCCTCTTAGCTATTCTCTTCTGTAAATTAACTATTGAATTGTGCCTTGCCCTAAGCTGCTGGAGGTGTCTTTGCAGAGGGCAGAGTGGCTCAGCAGTTCAGATCCCAGTGAGTCAGGAGAGGAGAAAGGGTAGAGTTTAGCAATGCCAAGCTCATTCCTCCTATCAGCTCCCGTGCTTTCAGGTGCTCATTGAGCTGCTACTTAGACAGTTAAAGAAAATACAACCTAAGTAACATATGGCAAGGACAAATAAGAGCTACTGACAAGCAAATATTCTTCTAACTTCTTTCATGGCAGATTGCTATGACTGACCCTGGGGGTTGTAGGGCTGCGTTCACCGTTACTGTCCCTCTGCTGTCTGTCTTCTGAGAGTCCACAGAGCAAGAGAGTCTGGCATGTCTGAAATCAAAGCCTCTCCTCCAAATTCTTCCCCAACCTGTGCTCACCTGTGCCTTTGCAATCCATGTCTTACGCCTGTAGTTGGCACATGCTGCAAATTCCCTTGTGCTTCATTTTGTTTGTATATTAGCTAATTTCCCTGCAGAGAAAGATGTATTCCCTTTCTTGTTTCTTTGTAATCATCCTGAAATGTTTTTGATCTCATGTTGTGCTATTCCAAGGCTTTTTCCTACCAGTACTAAACAACATTTCAATAGTCACCCTCTCAGCACGTCCCACCAAAGTGAGAGGATTGGCATCCCTAGCCACAATCAATGGGGGACACAGTGGAATGAGGTAAGGGCAGCTATAACACACACCTCCTTCATGTCACGCTTGCTAAAGGGTACTTTTTGTTGGTGTGAAGGGAATTTTTTGTTCCTGTTCTTGGAATGGGACACTCGGGAGATGTGAAGATGGCAGCCACGCTGTCATACTGGTACACTCAAGCCTATGAGACAAGCCATACTTATTAGCTTGGGCACAGTTCTCAAATAATGCAGCTATATGGTACCAGGTATGATGCTGGCAAGCTTAGAATGGGAGAAGAGCAATGTATGAACCAGTAGCCTGGCTGTAATAGACTTATCCATTTTTTAATTTATTTTTTTTTTAAAGCAATGCAAAAATCTGAATAGTATTATCAGTGATAATTACGAAATAGGCAGTACCTAACCATCATTGCTATTTCAGTCAGAAATTCACTTGGGAATTGGTTAGATTCCATCCTCCCTGTATAATTTGAATTTGAAGATAGCAATTTTGAATTACTATCATTATTGAAGAAATAAGGAAAGGGAAGGGTGGCACTACACTTCCCCTTCTACTCTGCTATAGTTAAAAGGAGAAGGAAACCCAGTGATCTCTACACCACCCTCATGCCCTATGAATAGAAATCAAACAATAAAATTTGAAGGAAGCAGTTTTAGTAGACTTACTTGTATTACATATGTAAAATTACAGTCAAAACTTAATGTGTTCTAATTATGGTATAGGAACAAATTTTTTACAGAGATTGTTGAGTCAGCCCATTTTATGGTGAGCAAAGTTCAGTTGCTATCAGGTGGGCCCACATTTTTCCATTAGCGTTTCATTATTCATTCAAACTCAGTCACAGTGAATGTTCACTGGGCATTTCCCTGGGGTCAGTATAACTACCTAAGTGAATTACATATGCAAATATTGGGTATAATGAAGTGCAGATTCAAAATAATAACCTCAAACCAGGAAGCCATTTTGAATAGTCTGGGCCATAGAAGTATAAGGATAGTCATCTGTGTTGACTGTTGTATGAACCAGAAAAAAAGATTACCACAGAAAGCAACAACATAGCTTAATATTACACCATTTTTCAGTTCACACTAACCTTGTTTTCCCTGCTCTTTATCTCCTTTTGTCATCTGTTAACAACATGCAAGACTTTTCTGCAAGAATATCAACGTCATAATAATTTTTTAAAGTATGTCCCATCAGCAGACAAATAAAATTTGGCCAAGAGAAAAATAATGGAGTCAGGCCACAGAGGAATAAAATTTGCTTTAAGGCCCATTAGCTTTTTCCTCTGGGAAAGAGAAAAAAATTCCCACCCAACCAAATGCTGTTAAAAATCAACAGATATCAATATTTTATGCCTGAATCAAGAATACGGGCATCACCCTAACACTCTGGTGACATTACAGCAGCAAAATCTTATATTGTATATTTGGTTGTGGTGTTTGTCTTACATTAGTGGTGCATGAGCTGAACTGCTTAGCTATGAAGCTTGAGAACATGTTGCCTGTATTAGCAGAAAATGAGCAAGTTAGTATTTTGCGTAAGTAACATCATAATTACTCATCTTCTACAAAGTGCTTTTTAGCTCAAGATCTTAAGGCATGTTACAGAAGTAATGACTCCTAGTTCCTGCATACAGGTGGGAAAATAAGGAACGTGCGATGGAGAGTGACTAGCTAAAGTCATTTAGCAAACTAATGTTGAAATTGGGATCACAAACTCCTCATGAGCAGTACTTTGAGCATTGACAGAACTCAGATGACTTACAAGGATTTCTGGTGCCTGCAGATATATATTTGTGTTGAATAGCTTGGAGGACACAGTTTTTAAATTTGTATCAAGCTAAAGCAATCATTTGTTCTGGATTTATACTGTAGTAGAGGTCTTTCTTCTTGCTAGAATGGATCAGTAGTTCTCCATATTGTATGCTAATCCTCATCCATTAGCAAATAACTGATGAAGCTCCACAGGTCACAACTCATATCTGTTTATTATGAGGGCGTATGTGTGAACTATGGCACAGTTATTCCTTAAAGCACACCTCTGGGGGAAAGAATCAGATCTCCATTTGCTCTGACAATGAAATAATCAGAGTAGTCACTGATATTTCAATCATCAGATCATTAAATTAAGCTGCAAGTTAAGGGTTGGATTCTGCTGAGCCAACCTGAGCTGTCTACAACTTATCTAAACTTAATTAGTCCTCTGTGCTTTTCTTAAGTCACTGGAAAGAGATAGGCAGCTGCTGAGAACAATCCATGACTCCTATCTTACACACCTTTTTTAATATAGAAATAAACATCCTTTGGACATACCTCCATCTCTTGATGATAGAGGACATATAAGCAACTCATTTAGAAGATATATAAATACACATGGCTAAAATTCATGAGGAAAGTCCTACACTAGTTAAAATATTCCATCAGCTAGACTGTTTATGTGCCACTCATATAGATTTCTATGTTGTCAGAGAAATCCTATTTGTAGTAGTCTGTGACCCCACTTTAAACTAGTAATTGTCTCCTATTTTACTTTTCCACCTTGTTTGCTATAAGCTTCCCCCTGCTTTTTGCTATCCCTTGACTAATAATGAGATTGTAATCCTTCCCAGGGCTAGGACAATACTGCCATCACATCTCTTCAACAACCCTGTCCTGAAACTATGAGTATTCCCTCAAAAACACAAAACACAAAGACAATGAAAATCTCATTAGCATATCATGTTATTAATTATGAGAGGTATAATAAATATTCATTTTAATGTTATCTCACCTCATTATATTACTACTTGTAATACAATAACAAAACATTTTATAATGGCTTAACGGTGACAGATTCTGAGCCAGTATGGCAAATCTCTAACACATGTTCTCAGTTCAGAGTATGGAAAGCAAGTGTTTAAATGTCTTGCTGAATCAGTGGTTCAAAGTTATGGGCATTTCCTAGCCCAATAAAGGCTAATAATATAATAACATGATCTTAACAGGAGTATTTTGAAAATTCCTTCATAAGCTATATTAAACACTGATGTGCCTATGCAACATTTATTCTCAAAACTGTTTGCTCCACTTACTATTGGAAATAGTAACGAATAAGTTTATATCAACAATAAAAAAAGTCTACTTGAATATTTGCAAACACTTACAAGAAAGACTAGAGAATATTTTGCTTATGAGCAGAATAATATGGAGTTTTTTTCTCTGTACACTGAAATGGAAAAAAACCCAAACCCATTAATCAGTATTAAACTGTGCAAGATATTTCACCGTCTGTCTGGGATTAAGAAACAAACTGAAAATTGCTACCTTACTCATTGTAATTCAGTGTCTCTTTAACTTTTCATTTTTAAGGATTTTGGGGGGGGGGGGGGGAGGGTAATCCAGAGTGCTGGAGTAAATTAAAAAGATTGTGAATGAATTTTGTGTGGGCAAAGCTAAATTGGCAGTTAAGTATAAAATCCATGGGACAACCAACAGAAAATATTGATCTTTTTTTTTTTTTCTTAAAGAAATTTGAGGCGGTGACTTTTTAAAAGAGTTTGTCTTGTTCCTAACAGCATTGTAACTCTGGCATAATTGGGACTGTATGTGTCTTAATTCCACCAGTCGATACTATGCACTGTTCCACTGCCTGTTATTATGCACAGTAACACTTTGAACTTTCACATGCCTATATTTAGTCAACAGATGGCAGAGCTTGTGAGAGGATCAAACATCTTCCTGACAAGAGAGCAGCTCATTTTGTGCAAGGAAACTGCCAGGTATCTTTACTGGATGGTAAACAAACTGATGGCCTGCTTCTTTTCCCAGGAGGAATTAGCTGCATGCAGCAGCAACAAAGAGGGCAGAGAGGCATGAGCTGCCGAATCCTGCAAGCCTTAATTCAGTGTCTGGTAAGGAGACACTGAATGTACCTTGCAGTAGGGTGCAAATTTATGCTAAGACAAAAAGTTCACCCTCGAACTCTGTAAGTATCATCTGGATAATAAACATTTATGGAAGCATTCTCTTAAATGTAATAGAGAATAAGAATCTCTCTGCAGTTTTCTATATGAGTACATATTCAGAGTGTTTGCTAAACAGCTCCTAAAACAACTTCAGCATGGCTTTCTGGTGTTATCAGAACATGAATGCTAAATAACAAGAGCTACAGTGGTCCTCTGTATTCTGCTTTGAGATAGTTAAGAAGCACTATCAGAAACTGTTATTGGAACTGTACAGTTAAAACTGAACAGTGTTTTTTATAGAAGCTTCTTTCCATCAGAGCATATTGTTTACATTTCTGACAGCTTCTCTAGGACTTTTCATAACAGACAATACCCCAGCATGAACTTCTCACCAAAATTTTCAAAAGACAGCAGACCTAGCTCTGTAGTTCCTTGTTCCAGCTTTAAAGTGGGGTAGCACAGAATTCACTGATTTACACCTCCTAAAAAAGGTTTCAAGTTGAGAGAAATAATGCTGAAAATACAAGAATATGAATTACTGGAACCAGCATGAGATGATGGAACACAGAAGCAGGGGAAAGTCCAATAGGAAGTCCTTTATAACAGCAGCAGAGAATGCTTTCTGAAGTGCCCTTGGAAACAGAAATACGTGCACTGTTACCCAGGTGACAAAATCCAAGTACATGGCGCCTACTGTGAACGAAACAACTGACATTGCTTGTTCATTGTGGAGTGGCTAGCATTAGTGATGCTAAGAGCTATCACTTTAAATGAACACATGAAACAAAGCCTATTTTTGTGGCTATGTGTTAATCAACTTCTGGACTAGACAGTTACAAAGGTATAGCTTCTTCAAGACAGGTGCTTTTAAACAAGACTCACCTTACTGTCTACAAATACGTGTGTAAGTTCCATTATTTCCTTTTCATATTTTTTGCAATGCCAAAGAAAATACATAAGGGATTTCTCCGGTTAGACCTTATTTTACCTCGGTGATGATGTCCCTGAAGTTGTTCAAGCGGCATTTGTTCTCTTAACCCGAGTTTTAATTTCTCTGTTGCTTTCAGACTCTTACACAGTTCTACACTTAAAACATCATAGACATATAGTATGGTTCTTCAAAAACATATAAAACTGACACCTTAAGGGTGAATTGTTTTCTCCTTCTCCATCCATTCATATATCCTAACTTCTTCTGCAAAGCATTGTTCCTAATTAAATCTTCCCTTTTATACTAATCCCTTAACATCTGCCTAGCGATCAAGAACAAATGTTTCTCATTGGTATTCTCATGGGGCTCTTGGGCACTTACCCCTCTTCCTGAAATGCTCAGCCCTTGCTAGTTGGCTTGCATTTTCACTTGAGTTAGCAGCCGCCTTGGCTGCTAGTTACTATTTCTCCAACTTTGTTCTCCATGGGTCATACCCATAGCTCATTGTCTAGCAGGAGAGAGAAAGCTGACAACAGATACAAAAAGAGACTTCACAAAATGTCATGTCTTCTGTCCCTGTCCAGGCTTTAAGAGGTACAACTCCCACACCACACTCTCTCATAATCATATCTGCCCTTTTTATAGAGATAGGTGCTTTATTAAAAAAGTAATAACACATCAAAACTGGTGATGGTGCATAACTTCAATCCCCACTTTTCCGAACAGAAGGTACTAGTAGAAGGGTTAATGATACTGTGTACACCTCTTTCATACCTCTCCACCACAGCTCTCTCTTACAAACTAAATGATTTCAGTGGTTTTTTCTCTCCTGTAAGACTAGAATCTACTGCAATCACCACCCTTTACTTTCTCTGCTTTTCATATGCTGTAAGGCTTTAAAATGACAGGTGTGATTTAAACAGCAAATGCAGGAAAAAGACAAAACCAGAGAATGGAAGAGACCCAAAAGGATTTCTTTGTTGTTGGTGGTGGGGTTTTTTAATAGCTGATTACAGCTTCAATGGAGCACAGGTTCTGTGCCTGGTTCCACACAGCTCTGAAAAATATTTTTCAGCTTTTTTCATATAGAAAGTTTTCAGTGGACCAGGCTAGAAAATTTGTGTCTTTTTTGTTTCAAGAAAAAAATACAACTGGAAGACAGGGAAAAATTCAACTTTGCTGCAATACCTTGATATTCCACCTGAAAAGCTAATATAAATACTTAAGGGCAGGCAGGTCAACTCTCATTCCCAGCTAAATGAAAACCTGAAATCCTGGCCTGTTGCAATCACAGATTAGAAGTCTTGAAAATTAGGACGTACCAAACTCATGTTGTGGAAAAGATGGTAGGCAAAATTTCAGGGAAGGTATAGAGCAAGAAATAGATTTGATCTAATGTCACAGCCCAAGGTTGTATAGATGATTCACAGTTGCTCATGCTATAATAATGTAGAAAAATATAACTTTCTTCTATGTATTAGAATAAAATTTTCTTTCACCTTTAAGAAGATAGGATTTGTCTTTTAGGGGAAGTATAATTCAGTGAATACAGACATGTGTTTGTTTAGATGTTCTATTTAACTGCACTGGTTCTTTTCCCATGTTCACCAGAGGCTTACTAATCCAATCAACTTTCTTCACTAATACCAGAGAAGTGAGAGGCTGCTCACTTGAAAATGCACACATCTAGGTATCAATGAATAAGAGCTGGTTTGTTTTACTTACACACCTAAAGAAACTTGTGGGTCCTAGGGTGATGCAAGAGCAAAATAATCATTCAGAACAATGTGACAGAGCACACTCCATAAGCTCTGTTTTGTAGCTTGCACTTAAGAGTAGCCTCGTGTTTTTCTTGGAGCTGTTGTCCAGTAGGAACCTGAATTGTTTCCTTATAACTGGATGATCTAAAGCCTAAAAATTA